>NW_019730104.1:18076-36727 GCF_002891405.2 Cryptotermes secundus | reverse complement strand
TATCTCACTTCTCGAGTCACCTCTAATCTCTTCTGTCGGAGCACTCTTTCTATTATCTTGTGTGTATTGTGCTTTATGTTGTGTTTATAAATATATATTTTAATTATTTTAATATGAAGACAAGGCATGCAGTGAACTAGTTTAACGTTAATCGAATAAGCACCTCAAGATGGCGCTTTTGTGCCGAAACATGTAGCGCGGGAGAAAGGAGTGAGGTAGATAAGTGTATGCACTAAAAGACGGTGAAATAAATCATGGACTTAAATCAGTGCAACAGGACGCTAAAATATAACATTAGTACATTATAGTTGTTGCTAGCAATAATTTTGCCTTTTCACTATGATAATTGACACATAAAATGAAGTATCAATTAGAAACAAAGAAATTAGGTCAAGGACTTAGAGCTATAGAATGTCTCTTCAATTTTATATTCTCTTGTTCAGAGATGTTTGAGAAATTTCTTTAACTTCAGGGGGAGTTATATTAGGATGGGCATATGACATGAAGAGGAACGCTGTGTCTTATACAAGTCACCTGGTAACATAAGGAGAGTCAAATCTGGGACACCACAGTAGGCTGGCTATGTGGGTAGGATAGGAAGAAAAGGAACACAAGAATTTTGATGGGGGGAGGCCCATAAGGTCGTGAAACGTTGGGGCTCCCACATTTTCTAGACAGTTGGCTCACAGGTGACGGTCAGGATGTCAGCTTTATGCTCAAATCGCCCTTTATGCCCAGGAAGATTCCTCGTACTCATTTCTCTTAGAGGCTGAGTTGAACCCAAGACTATAGTGCTGCTGGAAGGATTAGGTCTATTGAAAAATCCAGTAACACCGGCAGTCGAACCCACGACCTTCTGGCTTGTAACTTAATGCCTAAACCATCTGTGCTATTGCATGCCTCATTTTTGTGGGAAAACCTCTGAAAATTGACACTTTAAACACTGAGATTGGTTTGGGGGTTATAGTATTAAGGTGGGTTTTAGGGAGAGAGATTTGAAACTCACAAATGGGTGTTACTGGCATAGTATAATGTTCAGTGTTAACATTTGGTATTAGCAATGCTCAGACTTCTGGCTCTGTTACCACAATGTTAACTGCTATTCTTTGTTTATTATATAGAATTATTTTTGTTGGATCTTTCATAGTTTCATGGCCCCTAATATGACTTAAAATTCCTTTCATTTTTAGCAACATCATCACTTCTAGGAGAAGTATCTAAGGACAGATTCTTATGCTGCATTTCCTTGTTGATGGATCGGTCTGACCTTAAAGTGAACAAACCTGATAAGGATGGTCTGACAGCATTAAGCCGCACCATCATGTTTTTACGCAAGGACATGGCCCAGGCAATGTTGAAACACAAGAAACAAGGGCACCGTCTAAATGTGGACACATTCCTAGGCAGCTATTATGGAATATCTATCAGGGAAGCCATCCAGCACACATTTCCAGAATTACTGCCAGAACTTCCTCCACCACTTCAAGAAAGATCACTCTCTCCTGTTGGGGCCACTCAACTTCTGGCATCTCTTCAGAAAGGAGATTTCAATAGCTTTCAATCACTGCTTAAGAACTATTCGCTAAACCTAACTCATTGGTATGATGAACCATACCATAGTACAATTATAGAAATTGCCTGTCAACTGCAGAACAGAGAAAACTTTGTGACAGAACTGTTGAAACAAGGAGCAAACCCAAACACTATCAATCCACTTACATCACAGTCTCTACTTCATGTGACAGCAAAAAGAGGAAATACAGACATTTTGCGGATTTTGTTACATGTGCAGGGCATAAATGTAAACATTACTGATTCATATGGACGTACACCTTTGCACTGCCTTGCTGGGGTCCATTCCAGAACTGAAGCTGAATCAAGTACCCTTCAGAAGTGTATCGATTTATTACTTGGAAAATCAGAACCAATAAATAATATGACTCCAGTAGTTGACCTTCATGCTGTCACATCAACTGGGGAAACAGCGTTGCACATAGCAGCACGCATGGGAGATAGGGAAACTGTCCTGACACTTCTGAGACATGGTGCAAATATCATGCACAGTGTATCAGGACTAGACCCTCCTTTGTCACACATTGATCCCTCTGTGCTAGAGTGTTTTCTAGATGAGTGCATTGACAGCAGCGATGAGTCATCGATACAGCAGGACTATATGCTGATCTTTGATTATAATTTCTTGAATCCAATAAAAGGCGATGATGAAAACGGAACTGGAAAGAAACAGCGATATAGTGATCCAGAGATGCCAGCATTAAATTACCTCACAAGGAAAGATAGACTAAAACATTTGCTGAAACATCCAGTAATATCAAGCTTTCTGACACTGAAGTGGAGGAAAATACGTCTTGTGTACCTCATAAACTTTGTGTTTTATTGTCTATTTCTTTCAGTTCTAACTTGGTATAGTTTCCTCACAGGTAAAATTGAAGATGAAGATAATCAAGAAAGTGAGAATAAAAGTGGAAATGAAGATGAAACTCTGAAACAAAATAAGAATGACCATAATGGTAATGTCCTTGAACACATGATGGCACTTACAGCGCTCTCCACTCTCCTAGCACTCCTTGTTGTAAGAGAGACTTTTCATTTCTTTATGTCACCTAAAGCTTACCTAGAACACTCTCAGAATTGGCTCCTTTTGGTAATCATTGTAACAACTCTTAATGTCTGTGTGGATGATACGGTGCAGATATATCCAGAATGCACAGCTGTATCTCTCCTTCTAGCATGGGCTCAATTTGTTTCATTCTTAGGCGGGTTTCCTGCCTTTTCCATTCATCTTGAAATGTTAAAAACTGTAGCATGGACTTTCTTAACATTCATTATATGTTATTCTCCACTACTCTTTGCATTTGGCATAAGTTTTTACACAATGTTTCGAAACAGTGGCTCTGCTGAAGATGAGTTTTTCTCCTCAAACCTTGGTATGTCCATGCTAAAAGTTTTTATAATGTTTGCTGGTGAATTTGAGGCATCTGATATCCCATTTGAAGCTGCTCCACTCACAAGCCAGTTGGTCTTCACTGTATTTGTATTTTTGATTTCAATTGTTCTTCTAAACCTTCTCAATGGTCTGGCAGTAAGTGATGCTCAAACAATAAGAAATGATGCCAAGATACTTAGTTTAAGTGCTCGAGTGAAGTTAATATCTTACATGGAGAAAACAAACTCTAGGCGTATTCACTTCTTCTCAGTTTTTCGAAATATGCTTGATAGAAAGTTAAGAGTATTTCCAAACAGAAAGGAAGGTACAGTTGAAGTAAATGGAATTGTTATTAAGAATACATTCCTAGTCCGTGAAACGGTGCAACAAGCAATTTCTCTCATTTCTGATAGAAAGAGAAGGTCACAAGAAAATGAAAACAAATTGAAAAATGAAAGTGAAAAGCATCTGCAAAATAAACTAGCAGATATGGAAAAGTACCAGCTGGATATGAACAAGCAAATGAATGAAATAAGAATAAAGTTAGATCACCTTGATAAAGCCAACAAGGAAACACTAAACAAGCTTAATGAAATATTTGCGCTTGTGCTGCAGTCATATGACAAATGACTGCTCTGAAACAACATTCAAATATTTTATTTATTTTTCATGACACAATATATTTTGATACAAGTTATGAATATTGTAGATATGAAAATTTGCTAACAACATTTAAGCAATGTAGATACTTGGACATAAAATTATACATTCATTTATGCTTCAATTCACTTGGATTATTGTTATCTAACTAAAATAATATTTATTTTCATGTTTAATATTATTACATCTGTATTTTAGCCATATGAAACAGATTTTGGCAGATCTAATTTTTTCACAATTCTTGTTTTTCAAAGAAAATTTGGCCACTACTGATTCATCTGTAACAGTATTTATATGTGAGAAAATGGTACAGTGAACTCCATTGAAAACTGAATGCATTTTACAAGTTGCATATGAATGAGCAAGTTATTAGTTCATTTAACAGCAGTGGATATATTCACATTTCTTCCTCAGAAGAATCAACATTTTTCTATCAGAAAACTTGTATTTTTGTCATACTATTTGAAAAAACAGCATCAATTCACCATACACAGTGAAATGGTAATAAGACATGTAAGACATGTATAGCCTATATGAAGGAAATACAGGGCTACCAAGACATTACTGGCAGCAGTATGAAATACTTGGCCAAGAACACTCACAATAAACCTCACTTGCCTTTCAAATCAGTTAACCTGATGGAAGTTTGTAAGAAACATTAATGGGTCTGTCAGTATAAGCTTTAGGTTTCCATAAATTCTGCATCCTGGAAAGCTCTTACCATGTACATAATAGAACCTGGTTGTTTTATATACAACTGAGATTCATTTTAACTAATTTCACACAAATTAATCCCTGTGTCACAAAAAATGAAAAGTAGTAGCATGGAATAAGAATCAATATTTACAATAATTTTGTTAGTACTCTTTTAAGTTAAAATTAATATTACACAACTGCACTTGCATATACTGTTTAATTGCATTGTTTACTATTCATTGTTAAGTTGTAACAAATAAAGCAAACTGCAACAATTCCTATAACTAGGTGTAAAGTAACATTTTTTATGTAATTCATAATCAGAATCTGTCTGTATATGTTAATGCCCATAATTACTCTAACCAATAAATTTATATGCAGTACCTTCCAGTTTAAACTTTGGTTGGCTGTACTGTTAAAATATGTTTTATTTTTCTGTTTGAAAATTTCTAAACATAATTTCATATTCATTCAATAGTAAGGCTACTGAAGTATTTCAGACTAACTGGTGTACATTACTGTACATGTTTCTTTCATTTATCTGGACTAAAAGGAAAAGGAGGAGCACATCGATTCAGTAACTTGATACTGTCCAATAACACGAACAAAACACAAGAAGTTCTGAGAAGAACCGCCATATTTCCTTTGAAACGACACGGACCGCATAGAAAACGGGTCTTCCAAGAGTTCTTCGTTGCCGCAGTAATTGTTTTCAGAGCTGTTACCTTGCAACAGTAGGGGATACACAAACAGACCCACAACCATACGCGTCCAACAATTCATCTATTGTTGCATTCATTTTTAGCCGCGGGAACTTGTTTATCAAGCCGTTGCCTAGCAACGAAAGGAGGGATAAACTTTACCGAGCCTAGGTCTAGCAACTATAGGAAGGATCCACATACAGACACAAGCACTGATGGGAGGGATTTATGAAGTATCCCGATGAAATGGGCTTAGGTGCCGTGAATACATACCGAAATCATACATTATTTCATGCATACAAAAGTTAATGGGCGGGTGAAAGGATTCACAGACAGCATGGTGAGCGCACAGCCCATGACTATGGGGTACATTATATACTATTTAAATCGTAACTACCTTCTCCGGACCCAGCCAGTGGCTTAGAGTGGCTGTCGCCGAAAATGCCAAGAAAAAATTGTTTACCTTACGAGACACGTGACTCAGGCCTAAACAATTCATTCAGCATTTCTTTTTAACACATTTATCAGCCCATCTTCACGGAGGTCTCCCAGATGGTTTCTTTTCAGATCTCATGGTCAGAAGTTTGTACCCGGTTTCTCCATTCATTCTCAGAAGCCGTGTGTTCACCCACTTCGTCCTCCTTGATTTAATAATCCTAAACACATCAGGGGACGCGTAAAAATTATTAAGATTTTCATTATGTAATTTTCATTTCCTCTTGATTTAATAACCCCAAAACATTAAGGGAAGCGTCGAAATTATTTTGATTCTCATTACGTCATTTTCTGTCCTCTTGATACTTCTTTTTAGCAAAAATTCGAGTATTCTCCTAATTTTTACCTTCTCAAACAGCTTCCTCGTTGCTCTGTCATTCATTAGATAATTTATTTGTATATACATAAAACGCCATTACTTTCAAATTCTAGGTTAGCAGACAACAGCAGTTATCACAGATTCGAAGTCCTTGTACGTAATTACGTATACTTCATTTGTACACGAGTGTCTTACGTATTAACCAAATAAAATGCACATTTTAAAACCTATGTTTAATTACGTCCACATAACCTAAGGTTGTATTATCTAATATGCAGTGATCTGGTTGTAACCTTGAATTACTGTTATTACTATTAGGTGAATGCATTGTGCATTGTTTGTTTATTATTTTTGTGCGCAACACGACGAGTCTAGAAATACGATGACTATTTATTTACGCTGCGGCACCTCGTACTGTGAACGTAACCGTGACTAATATGATATTACCGATCCAAAGCATGGAATATTAAACACATTTGAAGAGAATCTAACCAATAATTCCTATGATGTTATAAGGCGACTCATACCAAACTATGGGTCTTTCACCAATTATTGTAATTTTGAAAATGTACTCAACACCCTGCAAGAATTAGATGTACTTTTATACACGTAAAGGAATCCCCATTTATCTTGACAGCCTCAAGTTTGTCCATGAGGAAGAATTCTGAGCCTTGTTTGTTTTACAATTTACGTTTTATATTTGTTGTCTGATGAATGTAAACAGGATTGTTTTATGCCTCTTTCAGAATAATCCATTATGATTAATGTTTTGGGTTTTATTAAAGTAACACTGCTTGCATTTAAGACTTGAATTTGATGTCACTAACAAACATTACTTGAAATCAGTTTATCTGTATGTACATACAGCACAGTGCGATGTGGCTAGTATTATGATCAACATGTGTGAGTAAATGATGGACAACAAAGCAATTATGCAGACTTAGTATTTTAATTTTAGTGACGCCATACTTTCTTCAGTGCCTGTTCATGTGATTTTGTTGACATTCACCTATCTAGGTTAAAGGGAATAAATCATGCTCTTCCAATATTCAAGTGTCCTTCAGGAACCAAACTTGATCTGCTGAAAATGTAGAATACAGCTTTCTGATGTCATCTGAAGTTCATTTACATCCAAGATTCTCTTTATAAGGTATGTATAAACTGCCCAACATATACATATGTTTGATGGAGGAAGGGATATTTCTCTCACAAAATTATCATCTTTACACACTTGTGGATTTCAGGGTATGTCACAAATTTTGCTGACATTTGTTTGCATTTATTATGCAATTTTTTCCAGCTTCCAATGCCTTACTACCACTTGGGTCCATATATTTCCAGTTTCTTATTCCCTAACACCCTGATTCTGTATTACTCGTATTTCCTCAGGATGACAGACAAAGTTCCCAATCCATACACTGCAATGTATGTATGTATGTATGTATGTATGTATGATGTCTGTTTTTGTTATGAATTTTAATATTTTATAATGTAACTGTTTGGATGATACGGCTTGCCAGTGTGTGGAATGACAAGGTGTGAATTTGATAGTTGTTTTTCCATGACCCTTGTGTGTTGTCCTGACAACTTGAGCTATCTGTGTGAGGCCTGATTATATATTTTATTGGACAAAGGACAAATGATGCATAGTCATCATGAATTTGTAATATGTGATTTGTTTTATATGCAGCCCTATGGGGAGATGATTGGATCCATGAAGTGAAAAATAAATATGTGATGTAAATGTAAAATGTCTGATGAAAGTTAACCAACATTTTGGAGGAACAATGTCACCATTGTCTTCATGGCTGAAGAGTGAACCAAACAAGAAACCAGCATGAAGCAGGGAGCAAGCTTCAACTTTCACTGTACTTCACAGTGTCATATCCCCGAAGATAGAACTCTTTGACAGAACAGTAATATGTGCTGGCAACCACAGGTTTCATTGGTTACTAAAAGTAAAAATGTCTTACAGTGAATTATGTATTTTCTAATATTGCTCATGTTTATGGGCTAAACTTTAAAACCATTACACACCCCTGCTGTAGGTCATACTCGAACCATTGAGCATTTCTTGGTGTGCTTTGTAATTTACTCTGGGGTATATCATATGGAGTGCAACAGGATGCTTAAATATAATATTACTCTGGGGCTTTGAAGGAATGTTTGATAGTACCCATGCATCTTTCTTGCCGGTGTGTGTTGGTAAGAATGCTAGCAGACATTTGATGCATAATGTCAAACTTGCAAAATTAAAACCATTACACACCGCTGCTGTGGGTCATACTCAAACTATTGAGCATTTCTTGGTGTGCTTTGTAATTTACTCTGGGACTTTGAAGGAATGTTTGATCCCAGGTCTGGTCATGTGGGATTTGTGGTGGACAAAGTGGTGCTGGGGCAAGTTTTCTCCGAGTACTTCGGTTTCCCCTGCCAATCTTTATTCCACCAACTGCTCCACAGTCACCCTCACCTATCATCTGGGGCTGGTACAGTAGGCCAGAAGTGGCCGCAGTACAAAGGACTTTGTCCCACCCCACTAGCAATAAAAAAAAACATTTTATTATGTTCAGTGATTGTGTCATGTATGTTTTATTATGTTATTTTGACTGTTCCAATGATTGGTTGGAGCATCTGTTTCGATATCTGACATATTCTATATCCAATGGTGTGTGAACTTGTTTCTCACTCTGTAACTGGATCTACTTGAATACATTAAATATGAACGAACGAATGAATGAATGAATGAATGAATGAATGAATGAAGAGTGAAACATGAACATATGCAACTCTGTCAAACAGAATATTTGGCATGTCATGCAGTTTTAACAGATTATCCAAACAGTAATTATGGAACAGTGTATTTTGGATCCTTAATGTTACATATGTGTTCTCACATAAACTTTGCTCTAGGTCCTAGAATGTGAGCAATTAGAACATTAGTCACAGGTGCAGTTATAATATTATAACTTCAAAATCATGATTCAGCTATTAATAGTGTTTATTTCTCCTAGATTTAATTTGTATGAAAAGAAACACCAGCTGCAACATCTGTGCTTTTCATGTGGAACATTGGCCATGAGTGGTCCTTGGAATTTCAGTGTTCAACAGGAACTGGAACAACAGCCACTTAACATGGCTCTCTTGCTCTTACAACAAGAACTTGCAGTGAGTAGGCCTGTACTGTAGTTGCTCAGTTCCAGCTATGACTTCCACATCCATAAACCCAAAAAGAGTGTATTTCATTATGATGGTAATTCCAGAAAGCAGTTGTCTTACCTTATCTTATTATGTTTCCCAGTAATTGCCTGTTATTTTATGTGTGCTGACAGCTGACATAGATTGATTCATCACAGTCAAAGAAGGACATTAAAATTTACACAGTTGTTTACAATGCATTAACAGTCATGGTTTTAGTTAGACAGAAACACATATGCTATTGAATATAAACACTGCTGATTGTACATTACAGGATTACATTACCACTTATGAAAAAGAGCCAAAAATAAAATACCCAAATTGTCACAGGTGACACTGACTACAAAGTCATCAACTACCAACTAAAGGATGTTTTACTTAAGCTAACCTTGCTGCCATCTTTGAGCCAATTGTCTAGATAGTGTGGGACCCTCAACATCTCACAACCTTATGGGCCTTCATGGCCTGGTAGAGGGATAGCTTTACTTTACTTTTTACAGTATGAGAATGGCAGTGCTGTGAAGGTTTATGACTTCATAGCTGATATATGACATAAACACCGTCCCAAGTGCAACAATTTATTGTAGTTCTTTTGTCTTGCCTTCTTCTACACTACATGTTTTGGCCACAAACGGCCATCATCAGGTGTATACACTTACGTAGCTGTTACACTGCACCTAGTTTAAAATTTAAAACCATGAGTCTTCCCAATTGTTCTTTTCGTCGTTACTAACAGGTTTCAGTTTATTAGAATCTACTTCGCTGATATCTGTCTGCTTTGTGCATTATCTTTGTTGCCTACACTCGTCAATTTTGATTATTATGAACCGGCACTTTTAAAATCTTCAGTTCTAATTTAAAAATTCTTTTAAAAATTAAAATTCTCAGGGTTACTTGCCCTATGTCTGTAGTGCTGCAGCGGCTACTTCTTGTTTTTAGCACTGTTATTCTGTGTAGGCTCCCTGTGTGCGTGGCGCTGCTTATCTATACTACACCAATTTGTGTGGTGTTTATACTACTCAAAACTCATAAAAAATATAGGTAAAGGTTTGCTTAATTTTTATTTTAATTAATTAATTAGCTACACACTTTATCAAGTCACTTACAGTTTTTGAAGTAGCTAACCTAACCTGAATGAGCAGATTTCTCATACCCATTATTGTAGACCATAGGATTAAATATAATATATCAAAGAATGCACAGCAGTTGAAATTAATTTGTAAGAATGTTTTGGCAGGATCTAGGCTCTGGAATCCTGTCTGGGAGACAGACTGCAAAAGAGGAACAGCATGCTGAAAATATTCCTTTAAAACATCTTGAGCCAACAGTCTGCATTAAAGAAGAACCCCAGCCTCTACCTGTTGATTACCCATACCATGCCATGCCAAATAACTTCAGCATGGTACCACAAGCTTGGTCAATGTCTCAGCCATTGCATATGCAATATGCAGAACAAACTTTTCCAGACTTGGCAGAAAAGACTATCTTAAACTTGGTAAGTATTTAGAATTTGTATGATACAATGATGTAATATATTTCTTTCCATGAGCAGTTGTGATCTTCTTAGATCCATAGTAACTTTCTGTCTCAAGGAACATATAACTGTGGAGGGAAGAAGGAGCACATGTTTTGGATGTATCAGTAATTCCATATTCAATCTTTACATACACTGGGACACAACAAAAGTCTTCAGGCCATAAAATTTTATCTGTTCAAAACAGTTACCAAGTGATATACTTAAGGACTTTTAATATGACAAATATTTGATTTTGCATCCTAGAAATTTGTTAGAAAAATGTCATATGACATATTCAGAAATAATTTCAATGAAGCATATGAAATGACATCCTGTCATCACTGATTATGCAGTACATTGAGATGTACCAATATATTTATAACATTTACTACATGTGTTCTACTCAATGTGTGTATTAATATTGATGTTTTATTTGGTCATGAATTCAGTTACATTATTTCATTGTTACAGGATAATATTAAGGAGGAAGTTGGACCAGAAAAGAGTGATATCCATAATGGAAATTTTAATCAGATATCTGAATGTAACAAATGCAATTTGGAACAATATCCTTCAGAATCTCTCAACAGGAATGAAATGTAAGCATGAGTATATTTTTATGCTAATTGATCTTAAAATGATTACATACTGTTCGGATTGGTATAATGAATTCTATTCAGTTGGAACAATTGTACACAGGTATTATACCAGCAGTCAACCCAACCTCCAAGCTGGTAGTAGACCCCTTGTCAGCTGTGTGTGACTGCTGTATTGTAGTTTCCGTAACTGACTGATGGACAAATTATTTATTTTCATAGGAGTGGCATAATATAAAAGATTCTTGACATGACTCTGCAACTCTTTGAGTAGTTTTAGATATGTGTGCTAATTGCAGATGCATTTTAATAATGAAGCAGCTTTGACTTCATCATTGCAGGTATTCTGAAAGAATGTGCAAAGCAGAGAATTTATACCACTTCTCACCAATTCCATATCATGGTCCTTCCACATGGTGCAGTATAAAGACATTTACAGGAAAGGAAACAGTGAACAGATGGGATGTTCAGGCAGAAAGTACAAGAAATTATAACTCTTTTATCAATAGAAACATACCTTCATTCCATAGTATGCATGGACAGAGTGCACTGCAAGGAGAGGTGGTTGTTCATGGGCCAATGGCACATCCAGATCAGATCCCACCAGTTTGTCATGTATGTGAGAAAGGCTTTGGTAGTAAGGAACAGCTTCTGACCCATATGATGGTGCACCAAAATCGTAAACCTCATGTCTGTGAAATATGTGAAAAAAGCTTTAGTTCTCCTGGGAATTTGAAGACACATGTAATGACCCACACAGGTCAAAAGCCACACTCTTGTGATAAATGCGGCAAAAGGTTCACTACATTGGGAAATCTTAAAACCCATTTTGTGATCCATACTACAGAGAGGCCCCATCCTTGTCAGCAGTGTGGGAAAGGATTCACAACTCTTGGAAACCTCAAGACACATTTACTGACTCATACAGGTGAAGTATACATATACTTACTTGCTAATGGAGCTGAGCCCTTCTTGAGGAGCTGCAAATTCTGCAGCTACTCAAGAATTTACCAGTATTTTATGGAACCTGAAAGTTCATTATCATGTTCACAAGAGCCCTCCACTGGTACCTATCCTGAGCCAGATCAATCCAATCAATGTCATCTTATCCTATCTCTCTAAGGTCCATTTTAATATTGTCAACCCACCTATGCCTTGGTCTTCCCAGTGGTCTCTTTCCTTCTGGCTTTCCCATCAATATCCTATATGCGTTCATCTCCCCCCATTTGTGCTACATTCCCTGCCCACCTCATCCTCATTGACTTGATCATTCTAATTATACTTGGAGAAGAGTACAAATTATGAAGTTCCTCATTATGCAGTTTTCTCCAACCTCCTTTCACTTCAACTCTCTTTGGTCCAAATATTCTCCTTAACACCCTGTTCTCAAACACCCTCATTCTGTGTTCCTCCCTTAATGTCAGAGACCAAGTTTCACACCCATACAGAACCACAGGCAAAATTATAGTTTTGTATATTCTAATTTTTATGTTTTTGGAGAGCAGATGAGAAGACAAAAGGTTCTGGACTGAATGGTAGCAAGCATTGAACTATACATATATATATACACACACACACTCACACATACACATACGACNTCTTTCAAAGCACAGCATGCTTCCAAGCGACCTTTTTTTTTGTTCTGCAGTCAGCAGTCGTGCCACGAATTTCGCAGCCACCCTTTTCATTCCCAAATCTTCTGTCAAAATTCGCTGAACTGAGCTCCAGGTCACTCCCGACAGCTCCACAGTTTCTTCAATGGTTCGTCGTCGTGTTATACTCGAGTATAACACACGCAGTCACAGGAGCAAGACACAACAAAAGCACAACACACACACGATAGTGAAGGAGTGCTCCAACAGAGGAGGATGGGCGTGACTGGCGTAGTGAGGTGCGACGTAGCGATGAGGAATCCTGAACAATTTTAATATTTTTAACGTTTGACATTTGTCAGTGTATATGATAGATATATATTTTAGTTATTTTAATGTGAGGACAAGGCATGCAATGAACTAGTTTGGCGTGGATTGAGTAAGCACCTGAAGATGGCATTTTTATGCTGAAACATGTAGTGCAAGTGAGAGAAGGAGACAGATGAGTGTATGCACTGCAAGATGGTTCAAATAAATCATGGACTTAAATCAGTGCAACAGGACGCTAAAATATAACATTTGACATTTCACCATTTTTGAAACGACAAAACCACTCAAACACTTGAGTTTTCCCCATAGCATCGTCCTTGTACCCCGTTTTTAACATTTCAAGAGTTTCTGTTCCACTTNGAAACTAGTCCTTACCTTCTGAAGCAACGGTAGTCGGCTTATCGACTCAGGAATGTTAGCTCTATGTGCTCATAGCGGCAAAACGCAGTACTACAAAAGCTCTGCCCACAAAAAAATTAGTTCGGTTTCTTTTGGGTACCCCATCGTATATATATATATATAGAGTAGAGTAGTATCTGCAGATGATAAGTGCCTCATTAGGTACCTTCTAATAATCCTATAACATACTACCTGTAGCAGAGTTCGTAGGTGATCAAGATAATGTCACACTCCATTTTACTTGCAATCATTACAAATTTCAAAGCAGTTTTATTTCCCTTTTCTGTTCTTTATTAAAATTATGCAAAACTTAACATGGACCTCAATATCACTCTAAAACATGAATTTCTAATTTGTTGTGAATGGACAGGTTAATGTGCAGCATATCCATGAAAGACAGTACAAAAGATACTTGGTGTTAAAAATTTTGTAAATTTTCAAATTAAGTGTTAGCTTTGTTGTTCGCCCAGTCTGAATGAGAAGTCAGTACGTTATAAAGCGAGTCCAGGAAAGGGTATGCAAAATGGGACAACAAACCCCATTACCTTTCTTGGGTCCTCTTGACAATCACTTGGGATCATCATACATTTAGGGAAACAAAATAATAAATGAGTTAGTGATGCAGTAGAGGTAGGACCCAATGGGTTTGTAAATAACATAAAAATAACCACACTGAGGCTGTGACATAAGGCCTTATGTGTTTGCAAACCTGATCACTCCTCGTGGTGTGGTTATGCATCTGCAATACAGTGGATGATAGGACTAAGGCCTAATAACAAGATAATAGAATGTCACATAACTGAATGATAAAATGAAAAATTGACAATCAGCCTGATGAAGAACTGTAGACAGAAATAAGAATACAAAGCAGTGGGACCCTCCAGAAGTAACCAAACTGGAGAAAAGCATGATAAAGACGAGACTTCAGAATACAGGCCAAACACAATGTAGAAAGCTACACACTCACCTTGAGGTCCCCAGATAACAAGAAGAGTGTCTAACTGCCCCACAAGCTTTCCCATAGCCAAAGTAGTTGTAAGCTCCAAATCCATGATCAGAGCATGCACTTCAACCAGCAGGCAGAAGGGAGGGAAATAGGTAAGGAAACAGTAGACAGGAGTTGAACAGCAGAGGGTGTACAGGAAGGCACCTACAGGTTATGTCAGAAAGTAACATCCACTGATCCAGGCAAGGTAGGGCATGACTAAACCTCCCCCTCTTGAGGGATGATGGGGTACATCCATAATGTCACAAGTGCTTGTTGGCATTTCTTCTGAAGGACAGTGGCATCCACAAGGGAGCAGGAACAAAACCTTGGAAACCAGAATGACAATTCGATTGTTTTGAAAATATGGTTCTTGCCATATTACTAGCTACATCATGCTTAGATATCCCTCTTGAATGTGTGCATTCTGACTGAAAGTATCCCACATAGTTACATCTCCAGCAGTGATTGGCATTAGATTGAATTTCTTGCTTGCAGGACACTACAGAATGTTGACATGCTAGTAATAGCATTGATTGACAAAAAGAGAAAGGATTGCTCATCCTATAACATGTTCTGCAAACCAGTGGCCTCTCTAGTACTGCTGTTATCCAATTGATCTTCTTTTTCAGTTATGTGGAAACATTCCAGGAATTCACTCTTATTGCCATACAAACATTAAAACCATGGACAAAAAATCCTATGTAGCACATGCTGCCAGAGCCTGTTTATTGCAGACCTCCTGTAGAAAGTTATAGCACTAGAAGGTGTGACAGAAGGGCTTATTCCATTTATAAATTCAAGAGACAGCAATATGTTTTCATGCTGGATCAAACTTTCTTCAGAACCAAATTCAACTGATGTGCATAACAGTACACATTTTCTGTATGAGTAAAATTTTCTTTCAAGAGAACCTTTACCCTGCCATGAGCTCTGCCCATCACCACTGTGCCATCATATGCTTGAGCATCTAATCTGTTCTTTAAATTAAATTGTTGGAGCTCTTCTGTTTGCACGTAACTAAAACCCTCTGCACTTATGTTTTCAGCCTCAACAAATTTTATGAATCTCTCCACATGCTGGCTATGTGTATCATACCACAGTATAATCACAAACTGAGACTGACAACATCCGTCTGTTTGTAAAGCTATGAAATTTGCCTTTTCATTTTAGGCCTTGATTTTCTCCATGTATATTTAGTACATGCAGTCAATCATTTCATGTAGTATGGTTTTGGATGTGTTGTTCTGCCACTATACCATTGATAAGGTGATCTAAATTTCTACTGAGTTTAGCTGTTTGAGAAGGCAGTTCCTAGGAAATTGCTTGATTGAGGAATTAATGTGTCTTACAATGTCCACATAATGCTAACTCATGAATTCAGCAAAATTTAATACACTTTATAATTTTGTTGGACAGTGTCTGCATTTATCAACTAGATAATTATGTCTCTTGATAGCCATTTTGTAATTCTTGTCAAGTTGAGACTGAATATTGACAGCGACAGATGGTTTCACTTTTACAGAATGGTGATGTTTCTTTTTTCACATTTTGTGATGACTGTTTTAAATCTGTATACCAATTGCAGGTCCATATAGATTCACCACCAAATTGTAACAAGAAACAAAACAGAGGCTTCATTTTCTTCACACAGTCAACCATGCCCTTCTGTTCAAAATAACCTAGTTTCTTAGAGTGAACTTGTCTTCTATTGTCTGGTGTGAAAAATGGAGTTCTAAAAAACTTGCAACCATATTAGTATTTTGGTCTTGTAATTGGAATATAAAATTACACTATAACATAAATAAAAAACACTGGAAACCTAAAATGTTTTCTCCAGGTGTGAAATCAAACCAAACCATTATCTGCAGTAGATGGGAGAAATGGCATGTTTTGACATGTGGAAAGACACAGATAAATATGTATATCTATGAGGGCCAAGATGTGATGCCCTGAATCAACATTTCCTCATGAATATTTTTAAGAACATGGTCTTTAGTTGACAGACAATAAAGTATTTTTTCTTGTCTTTGATATTAACATTTCTACAGTATGATTATCCCTTCTTCCTTCATTGTTCTATGACCAGATTGCCACCCAGAACTGAGAAATTGCACTACTTCATAGTGTATTGCAGGAGAGGCATTTGTTTCAAACTTATTACCATACTTGCTTCCTCATGCAAGAAAATCTGCACTCCAGTTTCAGGAACTGGTTTTGTTGTTTGTGGTAGTTGCATGTACATAATAATTCTACATTCTTTCACACTCACATCATTTCTGTGACCACCTTCAGACATAATTTTAGTGGTTCAGTCCAGATAAAGAAGAATATTCCCACATTAAAATAGCCTGTCTTGGAATTTAACATATATAAAATTATACTACACTGTTTATAACTATATGAACACACAATTAAGTTGTCTTACAAGAAACATATCTAAAGGTATTTTAATTTGATTACTGATGGTGAGTCCTGCTTTATCTCTGCAGGTGAGAGACCATATGTATGTGAAGTCTGTGGGAAACGATTCACAACACGAGGCAATGTGAAGGCTCATTCAGTGACTCATACTGCAGAGAAACCATTTGTTTGTCATATGTGTGGCAAGAACTTCAGTCATAAAGGCAATTTAAAGACACACATTGTGTCAAGACATATGGCTAATAAGCCACAATATGATTGTGTAATGTGTGGAAGACATTTTATGCAAGCAGAAGCACTAAACACACACATAACATTAGTACATGCTGCTACATCTGTACCTCTTTCCAATTTGCAAGATGGGCTTCAGCATGAAGAGCCACCAGTTTTCTTACCATTGAAAGTGTAGTGAGTTTTTAAAGTGAAGTCCAGTGGCAACTGTCTTGAACCTGTATAGGAAAGTCTGATAATAGAAAATGAAAAGTGTTTGTTTTTCCCTTCACTTTATAAACTGCTCAGAATGAAGTGTAAAACAAAGGCAATACTCACACATTTTGTTATTACATATTTATGAAGTACTAGGAAGTATATCCTTTTATTTTGTTCCTGTTCCTTTTGTATTGAAGTATTGAAGTTGACTAGTATTCTGATCTTCACATTCAGACAGACCTATGCATGTGCAATGTTAGTCAAATATGAAATATTTTTTATTTTCATTATGTAAATTAGATAGGTCTATTAAAACTGAAAGAAGTTCACATCAAGATCTAAATGGGTACATAAATGATAACTCTAGAGGGTTTATATTTAGCTTAAGCTTATGCTGATCCAATAACCAAGTGTGAGAAAAACATTTTAAACAAGATTACAACATTCAATGTTGTGAGTTTTTATGTCCCATGATCATGAACCAGTACAAAATTACTATAAGTTTCCCCATATGTGCACATAATGAACCCACCATGGAAGAATATATGCAAAAAAAAAACAGTAAGAACAAGAACATTAGAGACTGGAATAGAGGAATAATTGAATTTAAGAAGGGTTACCAACATAGAATTAACATAGTGAAGGATGAAAATGGTAATCTGCTTGCAGGTTCCCACAACATTTTGAACAGGTGGAAGAATTACTTTTCTCAGCTATTGAATGTATGTAGGGCCAATAGTGCTTGGAAAATATAATTAAATATAGCTGAGCCTATTCCTTTTGAGGTTGAAATTGCTGCTGCTAAGTCAAAAAANAAATTCTGAAATTTTATGTCCCATTTAATATTTAAGGTCATATTTTTACACTTTTTAGGTCATATTTGACATAATTTTGGGNAGTATAAATCTCCAGGTAGTGATCAAATTTCAGCAGAACCGATTCAGGCAAAAGGTGAAACATTATGGCCCGAGATCCATAAACTCATTAATTCTGTATGGAGTAAGGAAGAAATGCAAGCATCGTATCATATGTTGCTAGAATTTTGATCATAAGGACTGCTGAGAGAATGNTATATTCCCAAACACAAAATAAGTTAGAAATGAATTTACAAATTTTAGAAGCAAGTCTTATATAACATTATATATGAAAATGGAAATAATATGTCTAAGGAAAGGCTGCTAATTCACTCACTGAAGCAGCCTTTGAAACAGGGCTCTTGGCCAGCTTTGGTTAATACTGTATCAAAATACTTTATTAAACTTCTGTAATACTGAGAGAAGACATTATTTACTAGGTAACTTCATGGAGTAGAGTCTTAAAAACCTAATAGTTTCTCAGCTTTTCATAAAATGTCCTGCCTTTTATGG
>NW_019730104.1:11719-16067 GCF_002891405.2 Cryptotermes secundus | reverse complement strand
TCGTCTAGAGGGTGGCTTGAAAATTCACAAAATGGTCCATGTTCCTCCCAGTAAGAATAAGAAGAATGGTGCCCTGAGAAAGTGTCGCGAGAGTGCTAAGCACAAGGTTAGAAAAGAAACAAGTATCATGTGTGCAGGCTGTGGTGTGGCTCTCTGCAAACTTTCATGTTTCAATGTTTATCACATGAAGAAAAACTAATAAAGAGGTATGGAAAGGCATTTATTGCATAATATATTGTATTTTAATTAGTTCCTGAAAATTTCGTTTTTAAAAACCAATTTTTGTTGAAGTTGTTTAGGAAAAAGTAACTACATGCACTTTAGCGACATAAGGTTTAAAGGGCCTGCCAGGACAGGGGTGGGATCTAATGAGTCAGCATGCATTGGTTTCATATCCACAGAGGACTGATACACTTCTGTGGAGGGGGGCTTTATTGGATCTAAACCTACAAATATGCGTAAACTAAGGGGAAGAAAGGTGAGCAGTCTAAGGCATGCACTGTCTTCACTCGCTTGGAAGCTGGGATCGTGGGTTCGAATCCCACTCGGGACATGGATGTTTAGTGTTTGTTTGTGTGTGTGTGTGTGTGTGTGTGCACGCACGTGTGCATTTTTCTGTGTTTGTGTACAGGTAGAGGCCTTATGACGAGCTGATCACCAGCCCAAGGAGTCCTACCAAATGTCTAAGACAGCCGTGTCAAACATGCGGCCCCTCAACTTTTAGAGCTATTTGATATTAAAATTTTAGTAGAAATATTTTTTGTAAAGACAATTTTTCAACAGACCAGAAGACAAGAAGTCTCACGCAGACATAAAAGTGATTCTGAGAATTGCAGAAGGGTTTGTCCAACTAACGGTTTGTAAAGTTCGTGAAGGACAAACTATTGTATTTCAGAAGGTCAATGCACTAAAATCCACACAGCCTTACCACCCCAAGTATTTCCAAGAATCCCTTTTCGAGGTGTAGTAAGAATGCAAGGAGGGTGGCAACTGACAGAGAAGTGCAAGGGATTTCTACCTTCAAAACTAGCTTGCAGCCCCCAGTCATTG
Organism: Cryptotermes secundus; assembly: GCF_002891405.2. Lineage (NCBI taxonomy): Eukaryota > Metazoa > Arthropoda > Insecta > Blattodea > Kalotermitidae > Cryptotermes > Cryptotermes secundus. The sequence goes on along the minus strand of NW_019730104.1, from coordinate 15,017 downwards.
TCTAATGGGCTGCTAGAAAACTTTCACTTCTATAAACATTGAGACAAGATACACCTTCGTACAAGTCTGGTAGTCTCTTGTACGTTGTCATTCAGTTCATTTTCACACAGCGACAGGTGCTGATGTAACATTGTGATGAACATATAAAGGTNGCTTTTACCGGTTCTCACGGTCTCTTCGCTTGCAGATTTATTATATGTTTTCTTCTACCCTGAAGATGGAGGCGATACGGTCCTCCGAAACGTCGGTTAACACCACATATACACGGTGCCAAATCCCAGAAGAATGCTTTCTTCGTAAAATTACATGTTTGATTTGTGGGCAAAATATGTGTTCCACTTTAGGTAATTATATTTAAATTATTCCTAAATAATAAATAGAATTAAATTTCCTTGTATCAAAATCTAATGCCTTCTGTACAAGTTGAGTTTGACATGCCTGGTCTACGATCTAGTAAACTGAAGTGAAATGGAGCGTTTCATGGAGGTAGGCCAAGGCCCAAATTGGGGCTGTAGCGCCAAAGTAGAGAGAAGTAGAAGGGGAAGGAAACACTCAGAAGAGATCTAAAAGTTGGGAAAGTTTGCTTAGTAATACCAAATGGTTAACTATTAAGTTTAAGTACGAAATAGTTTCTGATTATGTAAAGGATCGTTCATTAATATGTGTACATCATGAAGTTTTGCAATGCAAATGCAATTTTATTCCATTGATTCTGATGTTATAAATAATGATGTGTTCAAATGGTATTTTTATAAGTTTACAGTATAATAAAAAAAAAAAAAGTTTCTTATGAAACAAAACTACTTTTGCTAGGAACCGGGATGGTGCAGTCTACGGGCTGAATGGTCAAATTTCGAGTTCTGGCAGGGACAAGAAATTTTCTTTTCTCTTCAGGGTCCAGACCGGCTCTGGGGCTCATCCAGCTTCCTACCCAATAGGTACTGGCGTTTATTTCCCCAGAGGTAAAACGGCCGGAGCGTTTCATCTGGAGATGCCAAGATGTTACGTTCATTCACTTTAAGTTCTTCAATTAAGATTTTTATTATTGATTGCGCAGACTTAAATTCAGTAGTCAATACCTTTGAGTAATTCCTCATTGTAGAACAATTTGAGCTAACTTCATTTACACAATGATTTTGATCAATATAACTAGAGCACTTCATCCAAAGGTGCCATATTGCTTGCCATCACATATGTAACGTCTCACTACCTCAAGGTACGTAAATATTACCGAATATTACTAATTAATTAAAATCCTGTAATCTTAATTAAATTTAACATAACCAAGCTCCCCCCTGCCCCTCCCGTCTGAAACTTGACAAGCGAATTAAAACCCTAGCGACTAACCGTTTGAGCTATGGCGCTGCCCTGCCAGTGTCCTTGAACAGAATCCACGTTTTCGCGCATAATATTACAGACGTACGTATGAGTAATGGTATGAGGGGTGAGCCATATAATTGGCCCTCGCACTGCGACCTTCAATGATCTATGTAAAGGAGACACGCCCAGACAAGTGGCCCAGAATGCCGGGAGGAAAAGGAAGTGGGAGCAAGGTACTTTGTTTTGTTTGAGAGTAATTATTTTCCGTAAGTTGGTAAATCATAGGACGTTGTGAAATTTGATAGATAGGAATGGTTGTCTACGTTATAGAAGTTGGATAGTTGTGAGGAATATCAAGGTTTATATATCATGCAGTTTTGAATGTGGGGATATTGTGTAAAGTGTGGAAAGTTAATGTGGAATGTGAAGGTTAATAAGTATTAGAAATAGTTCGATATGTGAGATATCTTGAAACATAGAATCGCTCTTGGATACATAGTGATATGATGCACCAGTTAATCTATCCGAGCTGTGCCAGAATGTGGAGTGAGGCGATGCTTCAACTGAAGAGAACGCCTCGGGTGCAGACTGATATTACCTGCGCCTTTAAAGTGTGGAAAGTTAATGTGGAATGTGAAGGTTAATAAGTATTAGAAATAGTTCGATATGTGAGATATCTTGAAACATAGAATCGCTCTTGGATACATAGTGATATGATGCACCAGTTAATCTATCCGAGCTGTGCCAGAATGTGGAGTGAGGCGATGCTTCAACTGAAGAGAACGCCTCGGGTGCAGACTGATATTACCTGCGCCTTTAAAGTGTGGAAAGTTAATGTGGAATGTGAAGGTTAATAAGTATTAGAAATAGTTCGATATGTGAGATATCTTGAAACATAGAATCGCTCTTGGATACATAGTGATATGATGCACCAGTTAATCTATCCGAGCTGTGCCAGAATGTGGAGTGAGGCGATGCTTCAACTGAAGAGAACGCCTCGGGTGCAGACTGATATTACCTGCGCCTTTAAGTGAAGAATGTAGCTCTAGATGATAGCGACAGATAAATGAGAGGTAAGATGGGCTCTGTTATATGATACAGGTTACTTGTTATTACAGTATATTGGAACGTTGGGAGTGCTTGTTGAGTATAGGGAATTTGTAGGTATAGGCACCGAAATGGACAAATGACCAATCTACTTATCGGAGGCAGCTTGGAGGCAAGCAGAATGTGTGCGTAGTGAGGAGCATGGCCTATCTGTTCATCTTTAATAAGTTCATATCAAATCTTAAATGGTGTGCACAATGTGTTTCAGTGGGTGCAGGAGGGAGGAGTGGATTTGATTCTACGTATGTGGTATGCACCTACTGTTCAGGAGAATCCACATCCTCTCAGATAACATGGGTCTGAATATCTGAGTTCCATTTATGTGCTTGCACCATGATCTGCAGGTAAGGACGAAATAACTACTTGTGTTGTACATGACTGGAGACTGAATGTGGTAAATTATGTACTGTTTAGAAAGACAAAGAGAAAGTATGGTCAAAACCATGTGTTCATCTCAGGAAATCAGGGCAGTGTGTGGAAGAGTGGTAACTGAACTCGAAGATTATGTGCAGTTCCCTGCACCTCCAGTGTTACTTACCAGATGTAAACCAGGCCAGTCTTCAGGAATAGTAAGCACTGTGAAGTATAGAGTTTTGTAAGATTTAGGTCCTTGGGGAATTTTGAAGAGTTGGATGTGTACAAAATGTTTGTCAGCATGAGCCTGCAGTGTCTTGGTCATTGATATTATGCCCCAGTTGTTATAACCTCAGGTAACTGAACCAGGCCCTTCCTTGCCCAAATGCACAGTGACCTGAATCATGAACACAGTGTGACAGGTTTTGTCTCCATCATGCAGTATTATGTTATTGTAGGAAAATAAAAGTTGGGTTGGTGTGGGCTTCTGTGGAATAGTATTCATACCATGTAAACA
>NW_019730104.1:9773-11650 GCF_002891405.2 Cryptotermes secundus | reverse complement strand
TGTACTGTTTAGAAAGACAAAGAGAAAGTATGGTCAAAACCATGTGTTCATCTCAGGAAATCAGGGCAGTGTGTGGAAGAGTGGTAACTGAACTCGAAGATTATGTGCAGTTCCCTGCACCTCCAGTGTTACTTACCAGATGTAAACCAGGCCAGTCTTCAGGAATAGTAAGCACTGTGAAGTATAGAGTTTTGTAAGATTTAGGTCCTTGGGGAATTTTGAAGAGTTGGATGTGTACAAAATGTTTGTCAGCATGAGCCTGCAGTGTCTTGGTCATTGATATTATGCCCCAGTTGTTATAACCTCAGGTAACTGAACCAGGGCCTTCCTTGCCCAAATGCACAGTGACCTGAATCATGAACACAGTGTGACAGGTTTTGTCTCCATCATGCAGTATTATGTTATTGTAGGAAAATAAAAGTTGGGTTGGTGTGGGCTTCTGTGGAATAGTATTCATACCATGTAAACAAATTTCCCTTGAATCCACTGGTACTAATTGTACAATTAGTAGTATTATTTATGCCCTGTTAGTGAAACATGTAGGTTGTACAGTTGTGTTTCTTGTGTTATCACACATTTTGGAGGGTGATGACAGTTACCAAGTAGTGTGTAGAATTTGACTGGATTTCTTTAGACTTGATTGAGTTTGATGCTGGTGATGTAGATTATTCCAGTGAGACAAACAAAGTAAGTATTCAGTGTCAGGTTGAGATGTGAGGTTAACTGGAGTATGTTGGACAGATTACCCTCATCTTGTTTAATGTTTATGAAACAAGTCATTAAGCATCTTATCATCCCAGAACTTTGCAGAAATAATGATGAAATATAGTTTAATGGAATGAATTTAGACATCGGATATTAATATTGTCCCTTGATATTACTGGAAATGCACTCATAACATTGCCTAGTATTTCCATTCTGTTCTACTAGTGTGAAGATTATATTGCTCTTAATGATTCATTCGTTCATTCATTCTTTTATTACTCCTCTAGATCCTGATACAATGACATAGGACAAGTCTTTCAGCTAATATGCATTATTAAATTACAACAATCTTAATACTAAAAAATTATATAAGATATACAACATTTTATACATTATATACTATATACTTCTGCTTATATCAGTAGCCAATATTCGAGAATTCATCGTTCAAATAGTCCTCCGTTGAGTAATAGCACCTCTGAATAAGTAACTTCAATTCCCTTGTGAACTGATTTTTGTTTTCTATTTATTTTACGTTGTTAGGCAATTTGTTGTAAAAGATACAGCCGGCTACTGAGGGATTACTATTATAAAGTTCTAAGTTGTGCCCATATATATGATAGTCTTTATTATTTCTTGTGTTATATGTATGTATTTGTTCACTCACTGTGCAGTTACTTTTTTTTTTTTTACATATAGGATTGTTTCTTGTATATATAGCGAGTATACTGTTAGTATCTTTAGATTTCTAAAGTTATCCCTGCACGATTCCAGATGTTTTAGCCCTGCAGTGTATCTTACTGCCCTTTTTTTTTTGGAGTACAAAAATTTTTCTAGTGAGGGTCTTAGCACTATGTCCCCATACTGTTATTCCATAAGATAGATGAGAGTAGATCAATCCGTAATACAACATTTTTCTTTCATTTGAATCGAGTATTTTATATAGCCTGTTAATTATGAACAGGTTACAGCTAATCCTACTGCAGTTTTTTTCAATATGTAATTCCCAGCTCAAGGTACTATCTATTAGTACCCCAAGGAAATTTGTGCTTTTTACATTTGATATTTCCCTGTTCTTTATTAGGATTTTTAGATTACTTTCCTGCCTGCATTGTTTTGTCTGGAAGAGAATATAGTGAGTTTAAGATGGATTTATAAATAAATTATTTGTT
>NW_019730104.1:0-8771 GCF_002891405.2 Cryptotermes secundus | reverse complement strand
GATATGCCGAGATGTCATCAAGTCCTGCTGATTTTTTATTCTTCATGGCCTGAATTACTTTAATCAATTCAGTCTCTGTTATTTGTAATAGGACAAGTGAATCTTTTATGCTTATATTGTTATTACTAGTTTGTGACGTAATAAATTTTTGTCAAGTACAAGTTTATTTACAATTTCTATGAAGATTTTGTTAAATATGTTACATGTTCTACTCGGACTTGAGACTATTTCATTTCCATCTTGTAAGTGTATATTACTAGTGAGAGTATTTTTTGGTGAGCCTCTTTCTCTATTAACAAATTCACACAATATTTTTGGTGTGTTATTTGATCTGGTTATAATATTCTGAATGTAGTTTGCTTTTGCGTTTTAATATTACATTATATTCCTTTTTATATGCTTTATAGATGTCTCTATGTTCCTTAGTCTTACTTTGCATATAAAGGTTGTACAAATCCTTTAGTTTTGTTCTTGCTATTATAGCATCTTTTTTTTTTTATCCAGGGGCTTTTTGAAGTACTTATGGTATTTCTCCTCAGTTTGGGACAGGCTATATTAAAATAACAGTTAAAAATGCTATAAAAAGAGTCCCATTTTTTTCTACTTCCTTTTCCCTAGTCACTTCAATCGAAGTTTCAGTTTGTATTGAAGAGCATAGACCTATTATATTGGCTTCTGATATATTCCTGACCTCTTTGTAACATCATTTGTTGTGGTACAGACATATTAATAGTTATACATTGTGCAAAATGATCTGAAAGTAGGCTGTTTATTATGTCAGTATGATAGTATTTAGCCGGTATATTAATTATGATTTGGTCTATAGTTGTAGCGTTACTTTCAGTTACTCGTGTAGGTGTATTTATTGTCACAGCCAGATTATAAGCTTTTGTAACATCTAATAATTTTTTGTGACTACTTCCACCTTCTTGGATGTTTATGTTTAAGTCTCCTACTAAAATGATATATTGGTCTTTCTGGATTAGTTTCTCCAGAATATCTAAGATGGATAAAAAATTCGTTTATTCCACCATTTGGTGATGTATATAATGCAATGATTGTTATTTTTCTTTTCACATGTTCTATACCAGTAACCTCAAAAGTTTTTTATCTATACTTTTTTCTGTAACCCATTTCAGAGGTTTATGTTTTTGTATCTTCCTAGAACTGTAAATAGCTATCCCACCCCCTTTTTTATTTTTTCTGCTGAAGTGTGAGGCTACAGTAGGGTTCCCAGATACCCCGTTTTCCCCGGATTCTTCCGTGTTTTCACCCAAATTTTGTTCCTCCGTTTATTGTTTACCCGGAGTGGATAATTCTCCTCTTTTTTATTTAAGTCCATTGCGAATTATATTTCATGGGTTAAATATTATCATGAAATTTCTGTAATCCTTGGAAAATGACATTGTTATAGTTTCTTTCGTTATGTTGCATTTCGTCAATGTTGGCAACACTTGAGGTCTAAACCAAAGCAGAAGTTGTTGGTGATAGTGTATTTTTAGTCCGTTCAATCTTCGCTAGAAAGTCAGTGTCAAGTCAGCAACNCCAAACTTTGCAATGTGCGCGGTGGTCGCCAAACTGGTATGGGGTCTAGCGTTATTGTGTTGCAAGCGAAAGGTTGTCTGCTTCTCTGGCCTGACTCGGGAAATACGGGCTTTCAGCTTAGTCAGCGTCGTCTTGTAGCGTTCAGAATTGACAGACTCGCCAGGCTCCAGGAAATAAAAAAAACCACACCCCGCCTATCCCAAAAGACCGTGCACATCACTTTCCCTACAGATGGCTGTGTCTTGAATTTCTTTTTTCTTGGGGAATCCGGATGTCGCCACTCCATGGACTGTCTTTTGGATTCCGGCTCGTAGTGGTGACACCACGTCTAATCTCTGGTGACAATGCTGTCCAGAAACTTGTCACCTTCAGCTTCAAACGGGTGCAACAGGTTCTGACAGACTTCCGTTCGATGAGTTTTGTGGTCCTGTGTAAGCATCCGCGGGACCCACCTGGAACAAACTTTGCGATAATCCAGCTTCCCCAACATCGTTTCCAATGCATTACAGCCGATATTAAGCCGTGCATACAGTTCCCTGGTCGTTATCCGCCGATCTGAACGGATGAGCTGATAGAGGCGCTGTTCATTGTGAGGAGTAGCGGCTGAGAAGGGAGGCCCAGGGCGTGGCTTGTCGTGCACTTCACTTTCGCCACTGTTGAAACGCACTACCCACCGCCTCACTGTGCTGACATCAACTGTATCGTCTCCGTACACCTTTAGCAAGCGTCGATGGATGTCAATGGCTGCAATTTGTTCGGCAGTGAGAAATTCAATAACACATCTCTGTTTCGAACGCACTTCTATGTGAGACGCCATTTTGGTAGACTGCTCTGCCGTCGCTATCTGTCGCATGACATCCAAATTAACAGTACATTGGCGGGAAGGTTCAACCTTTATTACAACACCACCAACATCCAGCTCAGACGTTACATATTAACACAAAAAATAGGAGGCATTATATACGGAACGCATCACGTAATATTTGATTATGTATATTTTATAGCCTATTAGTTGTGAAAAATATCGTTATAAACAAGCAACGAGACATCACTCCTTTTTTTATTTTACAAAATCTGGCAACCCTAGGCTAAAATATATCCTAATATACATTGAGTAATTTCATCATCTTTAAGACCATGTTCAGAAATTGCCAATATATCTGCGGTGGTACTTTGAAGGAATGCTGTGAATAGTTCAGTTTTATTATTGAGATATTGTGCATTTTGATGTATAATTTTGAGCTTTTGTCTTGTGTTGGCTGTTTTTCCACCCAATTTATGCTCTCATATTTCGAGGTTATATTGCTACGTAATAGCTTAGATTGTGTCGAAAATGTCGCTCCCACCTCACGAGTTTGCGGATTCCCAACGGTGATACAAATGATTACTGAATATCATATTATGACATGGTGCCCACGGATGGCATAACGTTATAACGAAAGGTATTATCAGTGAAATTGTTCCCTTCCTTCTCGTGGATGGATACGCGTCCAATTCAATGACTGCTCGGCATTTGTTTCGCCCGAATTTCCCTTCCTGGATAGGAAGTAGAATAATAATATACACGAAAATGCGTAAAGAATAGAGTGAAAATTACCGTCCTGTAAGGGAACTGATAATGGAATGTTTCTGTTTCAGTCATGTTAAGAAGTTGGCTGCCCTGTCGCTGTGACCTAAATATCCGGTGTACGAAATGAAGGTATGTTTCTTACTATGTATGAAGAGGTGTTTATAAATAATTAAAGGGTGTTATGTGTGTATGTTCATATACATATATGTACAAGTTCTTATTAATTATCTGCCTGAAAGTATATTTTAAAAGATTCAGTGAGATAGTGCAAATGGTATGCTTTAATGTGTGTATTAACCTGAACCGAGTAATGGCTAGTGCACCAAATTTTTCAAGAATATGTTTCCTCTGTTCCACAACGAAATCAAATTACCCACAATATCGATGAACAATTTCTCCATCGGTCGGCTTGCCACTTCCGACGCCAACATACCATAGTGGGCTGTGTGGCCCACACAGCTGACACGCCCGAACTCTCCCAGCGATATCTGCGTCCATCCCCTTCCATATAAACGACTGACGAATCTTCCATAAAGTTTTGCGTACTCCCAAATGACCCCCGCAAGGAGAGTCATGGAAATACGCAAACAGCGCGGGTACCAGAATTTCGGGAATTACCACCTTAGGCTTACCGTCGAAACGGCCCTTACAATAAAGTACGCCCTTCATCAGCGAATATCCTCGTACTTCCCCAGCTATTAATTGGCGAATGATGGGGCTGAGCACTGGATCAGCGTTCTGGTGAGTAGCAATATCCTCAAACAGCATAGGGAAATCTAAAACCATTGGACATACGGGGATATGAACAGGGGTCTCATACATTCGCGACAAAGCATCCGCAATGAAGTTCTGGGTTCCCTTGATGTGTTGGACATTAAATTTGAATGAAGATAATCTTACCATCCAACGACCAATCCTTCCCAGTTGGCGGGGATGTGATAAACACCACGGTAGAGCCTGATTATCGGTCTGCAGATCTAATTCAGTATGTTTCAAGTATGGTCTGAATTTCTCCAGACCAAACAGGACCGCTAGACACTCCAGCTCGTACGTGGAGAATTTGCGTTCTTGATGGGACAATGAACGAGATGTGTAGGCAATAGGTTGTAGCTCCCCATCAAATTCTTGTAATAGAACTGCAGCCACAACAACAGAGCTGGCATCTGTCTGAAGGGTAAATTTCCGTGCAAAATCCGCGGTTCGGAGGATTGGGCGATTGATGATAGCTAGTTTAAGATTCTCAAACGCAGACTGCTGCTCCGTTCCCCATGCAAACTTCACCCTTCTTTCGAAGCATGTTAAGGGGCGCCGCGCGTTCGGCAAAATGGGGGATACATTTATGGAAGAAATTCACCATACCGATGAATCTTGCAATCCCCTTTGCGTCCCGGGGAGGGGGGAAATTCTTAATGGCTTCGGTTCTACTCGGGTCCACGGTGATTCTCTCAGGTGAGACTATATGTCCCAGAAATGACAAGCGGGGAGTAGCAAATTTAACCTTATTTGGGTTAACAGTTAACCCCGCCTGACGCAACCGACTGAAAACCTCATGCAAATGGAGTATGTGTTCCTCAAAGGAATCACTGTAGACCACCAAGTCGTCCAAATAGTGGAAGACGAACTTAAACTTGATGTCCGAGAAAACCTTATCCAGGAGCCGTGTTAAAACCTACGCTCCGGTGGCCAGCTCAAAAGGCACCCGAGTATACTCATATAAGTTCCAGTCAGTGGCAAAGGCAGTTAATGCCTTGGATCGTTCAGTCAGACCAATCTGATGATATGCTGAATTTAGGTCGAGCGAAGAGAAAACTTTGGCTGCTTTGAACCAGTGTAAATATGTATGTCCGGCAACGGCACCGACTCGATTTTGATTTTTTTATTGAGCGCCCGGTGGTCCACAACCGGACGAAAACCATCTTGGCCTTTGGGGACGCGGAAGATGGGACTTGAGTATGCAGACGTGGAAGGTCTAATGATACCCTCGTCAAGCATTTGACATATATGGCGGCGCAATATATCCATTTTAGGTGGAATCAACCTGTAGGGCGGGACCTTAACCGGAGATGTGTCCAGTAGCTCAGTGTCATACTTCAATAGATTAGTGAGTCCGAACTTAGGGGTTAGGACGTCCGGAAAATCCTTAATGAGCTGCTTCAACTGAGTAGCGCTTACGTCACTCAAATAGGAAAATTCACGATGAGACTGGGAAGCAGTGCACACCCGCAAAACTTCCAGAGTCGAAAATCGACGCTGTAAAGGCATTAGATTGGTGGGGTCGAATTTACAGAAGACAAACCCTTCCTGTGTATCAATCATCAAGCCAAACTTGCCCAAGATATCAGCCCCCAAAATAACTGGTATCAAATCCGGGACCACATAGAAAGGAAATTTCCACGTATACCTGTTAATCCTAACCTTGCATTTAACCCCAATGTGCACCGGAAAGGTGTGCGCAGACGCAGTGACACATCTCACAGTGACGGGATAAGTGGGTATAATGGGGAATTTCCTCTTAAGGGTCTCATAAACTGTAACCGATATCAACGAACGCACAGTCCCTGAGTCTAAGAGCGCGTGCACTGGTCCGAAACCCAATTCCACTTGAAGACAGGGTAAATGATACTCAGAAACACCCTGTATACTCTGACTCTGCAAGGTAGAAACCATATGAGTATCACCCATGGGAATGGCAAAAGACACGTGGGAACTAGGGGACCGCGTTACCTTCTAGTCAATTGCGTCGAGCTTGGGATAAAGGCGGCTGCCTAGGTAATGCCGAGAACTTAACACGGCACTCTCGACGGATGTGCCCAACTTTGTTACAGCGATAACAAACCTTTTGGGAAGGTTGCGAAGTAGGGTTACCAGACACAGAAGGCTCGGCAAGCGTCATAGGAGTGGGTGAATTGCGCGATCGGGAGCTCTGACTCTCGTCGCTCGTCGAAATATTGTGTGCATATATGCACATGTTGTCTAGTTCGGCATAGGTGGCAGGTTTATCACAAAAAAACTAACCGACTTCTTTCCCGCGGGTGGGGCCCATCGAGGATATTTCTGACCACAGCTGCCTCGTCCGCATCCTGACGCAGAACAGCAGCAATTTCCTTAATGTCAGTAACATAAGCAGATAGGGGCTCGTTGGCCCTTTGGGCTCTCAAATAATCGGAACTTATCAGTGGCAACATGGCACGTGTTGGAATAAAAAAACTCAAGTATACTCTCATGATAAGCTTGGAGAGTATCCCCACGCCGTATTGCGTCAAACGTTTTTGAGGCTAATGCCCCTTTGGTAAAACCGTAAAAGACTTGCAAGACGTGAACAGAGGGCACTTGGAAAACCGCAAGTCTGTGCCCAATCCTCACTAAAACTCGCAAAAATTAATCAACTGGGACAAGTCCAATCCGTCCGTGACGGGAAGACCCTGAAACATTTGATGTACTGGATTCGGCAATTTTGCGAAGACGAAGGGAAAGGCAGATAACCAGGATAAGTGGACACCCCTGTGGTGGGTAGATTACACAAGATTGACCGATCATTTCGTTGACTGGGCGGATCCACGACAAGAAGAGGGGAAGGGGTTAAATGCTCCATGTGTGGAGTGGCAAAAAATACAACAGCTGATTCTCTCCTACCTTCAGCGTTGTGCAAATTGATCGTACTTGCAGAGAGCGGCGGTACTGATGACGTATGCTCCTCGCTCTGCAAATTGCTGTTGATTCCTGCCGAAAGAGACTGCACTTGCTCACGCAATGTGAGGGCGGAAGACTCAAACTCGGATGGTATTCTTCTAAACTGGAACAGATCGCGAAGCCGAGTACCAAGATGGGTAAGTCTATGTAAATAACGGGGGAAATCAACGAAAACACAGGAACTGTCCGTGTTTTCCACCAACTCTTTGATTTGCAAAAATTTATCCTGACAAAAGGAAATAATAGTTGGCATATCCTTCAAACCTTTCGTAGTGATGAACTGCTCGGCGTTCACTTCAACATAGCGCTAGGTCCTGAACAACGCTCTCAGTGCAGCCACATTCAACCCTTCGATAGGAACCCCAAAAACGGCGAGCTCATAATCTAGTTCGACCCTGTGCAAATACTCAGGCACTACTGGCTCTGCAGTCATAATGAAAACAACTGCAAGAAAACAGAAAACTAGGGCAATGACCAAAAGATCCCCAAAACCAAACCACGCTCTACTACCACTTTGAAACGTGAAAAGGTCTTGAAGACCGAAATTTGGTTTCTGGGTATGACGTACCAACTCAAAGGCACTATAACAAATATATCTAAAAATAATATATATATGTAATAAATGCGAGCACAAATCAAGTCCCTGGAGGTAATAGGCCTCCGACAATCAACCAATCACAATCGTACAGACCAGGGGAAGAGTGAATCAACTGAACAGTTCAAGCTCGCACAACAGAATGGAACACTCGCGGTGGACCTCAGCCGACGGAAACCAGGAAGTGGAACACTGGAAGGGGGTTGGTAGTAAGAAAGAGGGAGGGCGGGCGGGCCCACTGACGAACGCAGACACGGCGTTACACACTCTGAACCATGAAACTGAAGTATTTGTGAAGGAAGAATACACCATAACGTACATGTATTCATTTAAAGAAAGCATGTGCATAAAAGAATGGTGGGTGTGTAGTGAAGGACAATATGTGTGTAAAGATATTCTTGCACTATTATTAATAATCTCGTATGAAATATGTACAGTGATTTGCATAAATCTGTATCAGTGGTTATGTGGAATGAGAGTGAATTAGATTTTATGAGTACATATTTAGTATGACAGAAAACAGGGTCTTTTTTTTGGTATGTATCCTCTGAATAATACACGTATGAGTAAGTTATTGGTCAGAATGATATACTTTTTTTTTGCATTAATATGTGTACTTGTAAGAAGAGGGTGGAAAGTAAAGTTCTAGTTCCCATTGAAGAAGTTATTGATTGAATTTACACATATATCTTAGTTGTGTGTGACAGAGAATGGTGGGTATAATGTATATTGTTTTGGTGACAATAATGTGGAGTATAAGGTGAAGTTTTAATTCTGTAGTGTGATATATTTTTGTGTGTAAAATATACAGTGATGTGTAGTGAGGTTTTGTAGTATTTTCAAGAATGTTAAGATTTCCATGCACCAAAATGGATTCAAAAGTTTCCCCGTTTATATAGATATCTTGTTTGCATGAAGAATTCTTGCTAATAACAAGGTTGTTTGCTAAGTGAAACACATGTTCTCATTGGTGTTGTGCTGGAAATCCTGTTCAGTGACAGTGTAAAATGTGCACAGTGTTGTGTAGAGTATGAGTTATAGCATGAAGAATGATGGCATGTGATTTCTAAGTTAGACGTGTATTTCTGTCTGCTACACAACAGATTACATTCTTGGCAGTTAATCCTGCAGCCTTACATTTNTGTAGATCATATACTCTTACAGTGATGTGTTCGTGTACTGTTTTAAAGCTTAGAAGAATGTTGGAGTTTATTTTCTAATATTCATATCGTAATGAGTGATTTCCCTTTGTAATATTTGAGCCCTAGTATTGTGCGGTGGATACCTTTCATATAAAATATATTTGTATCCTTCACATTTGTCGACAAACATGATAAAATTAATAATGGGACATTCGAAAAGATAATATTT
>NW_019730103.1:1437816-1462086 GCF_002891405.2 Cryptotermes secundus | reverse complement strand
GACCTCTTGTCAGAGAGGGCGCCCCAAATGGACAGGACAGCAACTATCACAAAGAAGAAAACACCTTTTCATGAGCACTAGCTGGGGCTCGACGACGAACAGACTGACTGACCGTCAGTCGCAACATGACTTTGACAGTTACACACTTGAACGGTCGTAGGCCTGACAGCGGACATGTTTAAGCCTCTGATATGTGCGTTACAGCATTATCCGCTGTTGTGGGACACTGTAGGTGCTGATTACAAAGATAAAAACAAAAAACAACAGGCTTGGGTTAAGTATCGAAGAATATGTTTGAAGATTATGACAACCAGTCTCAAGATCAACAAAAACTAATTGGTGAGTACAATACCACGCTACAGCGGGTACTTTGTATTGTTCTAATGTTATTGTTAACGGATTTTACATTGGAATATGAAGTTAGGCTTTTTCTAAATCCTCTTAAGCTGCCATGGCAATTTACCACTCTTACTAACAAAATATTTAGTCATTATACCTCGAAAACAATGGGTGATTTTATTTACAACTAAACGATTAACGGTAATCCATTCTTCTAAACCACAAACATTCACGGAATGATCCAAATTGAACCCATCTGGATCATTTAGAATGTTATGTAAAATACAATAGCATTTTACAATATCTACTGCAAAATCAACGCTTACATCTAGTGGCGTGTGAAGTATTCTCCATTTATTTGACAGAATGCCAAAGGAACACTCCAGATAGTGTCTAGCTCGCGATAATCTGTAGTTGAAGACGAGTTTCTCTACGTGCAATTGTGTACCGGAATATGGTCGTAACAGATGCATAGACAATGCAAATGGTTCGTCCCCCACAAAAGCAAATGGTACTGCTCCATTACTTCCAGGAAGCTCTTTAGGTCGAGGAATTTTTAGCAGGGCGAGCTCCACTTGTTTCCAAAGTGTAGAATTCTTGAATATAGTAGAGTCTGAGTCTTTGCCGAAAGAACCCACGTCAACATAAATGAACCTGTAACTTGCATCGGCTATTGCGATTAACCCAATGGAGAAATAATGTTTGTAATTCATGTTCAACAACTCACTCCGTTCATGTTTTAATTATACGGATATGCTATACCAAGGCTATACATCGCGAGTATATGGGATGAACCCACCGTTTTCCAGTCTTCCCTTCTTTCAAATATAAATAAACAAGAAAAGTGAATGCTACGCTTTCTTCAGGCTCCATTGCAGAGAAAAAACTACGCACCTCATTCTGCAACTGTGTGGTGACCTAGTCGAAGTCAGTCATAAAGTACGAGCGTTACAACAGATGTATTTCCTTCGCTCATGAGGCCACAGCCTTAGCTTTTATAGACATTTTAAGAATGTACAATGGTGAAGTAAGGTTTATTAGTCAATTCCGATACATGGAGTGTCTTAAATTTCGATAACAAATATTTGTTGATAATAACAGTATACAAACCAATAGGCAGGCAGAGTGTAGGGTAACCGGTGAGGTAAAGGAGCCGCATGACTGAGGCTGTGACAAGCTCGTGTCGCACCGGGTTACGTTGTGCTAGATCTGAGGCCTTTACTGCACGGACACTGCGGGCCGCCTGGGGGTGAACTTACCGGATGATCTAGGCCAGTGCTTCACAACGATCCCAATGCCATATTTCGCAGTGGCCACGAAAATTTCACCAAAATAAAGTTAATAAAAAAAAAAATCAAATTTGTCAATACATATAACACAGCACCCCAATACTTCTTTCGTGTGTTATCTTACGTAGAAGGGACACACTCCATTGTGCTTAAATAACAATCTCAAATCTGGCAGATCCAAGTACCGATAAAGAGGGACTCCCAAAGTTTGATACACTTTATTTATATGTCCATATTTTGTTTTGCTTTTTCATTTACATTGCTCACTCCACGTACAGTAAAATTATTTACTTAAAAAACTATATTTTCGACACTACTTGCATGTGGCAGATTGAAATTGTAAATTAAACACGGGTAATAAATGGTGAAAAATTGTAATGACTACTGGCACTAACGCCCGTCACGGTAGCCGCCTTGCCTAAAGGTGGGTATACATGAGCGCGCCGCTGCTGTAATGCAATATAGATCGAACGGGTTTCACGACTTATTCACTCGTGTGTTTGTGTGTTTGAACACGCGCAGCGCACGTCTCAAATACCGCTCAGAGATCCGGTTGCTGTCGGTTTTTCTGATGAACACAAAGTGATTCGTTGCCGCAGTGTGGTCGGGTTCGGTTGCCATTTGTCTCGTGAAGCGCGCACGTCTAAAAACACGGAGTGGTCAGAAGAAGATATTTTGGGGCACATAGTGGCATACAAATCATTCACTGTACTGTGGAATCCCAGAGAAAAAGAATATTACAAAAAGAAAGCTTCCTCGTCTTCCATGGTCGTGTGGACGGGGAAGACAGAATGGAACAGAGGTGCTCGCGGCTTGGGCGCCCCATTCAGTAGGTTCGTTGCGTACGCTTCGCTTGTTCGAGGTGCACCAAATCACTCGGCGCATCACTTGTAATGCTGCGTTGCAACCGTGGCGCGCTCGTGTATCCCCACCTTAAGGCATGCACTGTCTTCGCTCCATGGAAAGCGGGATCGTGGGTTCAAAACCCACTTAGGGCATAGATGTTTGTGTGCGTTTTTCTGTGTTTGTCTACAGGTAGAGGCCTTGGGACGAGCTGATCACTCGCCTAAGGAGCCCTACCATATGAATAAGATCTAGAAAGACCGAAGTGAACGGATTTCACTACAGCCCACTGGGGCTGTAGTGCCAAGGAAAAAATAAGTAGCACTAACGGTAAATACACTGCTAAATCTGATTATCACATCACCTGTCACTTCCTGGAGGTGTGTTAACGTACATTGCGAGTGTTCTGTATGTTTCCGTATTAGGAATTGACCCATTTATACCTATTTACATCAATATGTTGTTATAGACGCAAATTTTTTAGGCATTGTCAATAAAGCGATGGGTGACAATTTAATTTCATATTATTATTGCTGTGAAAATAAATTGTATAATACAATTTTTATGGTTTATTTCGGGTGATTTACCCAGAATGTCATTTTGCGTCCACGTATAACAATTTATTCTATTTGGCCATTATTTAGCAAGGTGTTGCGTTAATTCCCTTGAATCTTTATGTAACAAAACTGTATTGAAATTTTCTAGTATGTCCTCGTTTCGTCCTCATTTTTAAAACCTAAAATATCATAGAGGTACTCTGATTGGTACTGTCTTGAATTCTGACCTGGTAACCCTAGCCAAAGGGTAAATAGGATAAAATTTATAACCTTAGTCGAATAGTGACCACTGTGGGTCGCGATACAACGCCGGAGAAGGCCAACCCCTCATATCATCATGTTATTTTAGAATAAATATTGATGTAAATGCTGTCCACAAATGATATTTTTTAGAAAATTGAAAATAACAAAACTCAGTGCCTATTCATTGGCAGCTTCATTTTAACTACAAATATGTCAATTTGAACGTGTAACCGCCTCCCACCTTCACTCACAGGGTTAGGGTGGACACAGCTGCTCCTAATGAGTCGTTTAACGACTCCGGAGAATTGGTCAGCGATGGGCCGCGGCATATCTCAAGCAGTTAGTCCCTGGCTTCCCACCGCGGCGGCCCGGGATCGATCCCGGATTTGGTAAATTGGGCTTTGTGGTGGACAAAGTGGCGCGGGGTCGGGTTTTCTCCGAGTACTTCGGATTTTCCCCGTCAGTCTTCCTTCCGCAAAATTCAGCATCACGATCACCAGGGACAAGCTACAATAGGCCGCAGATCTAGCACAATGTAACCCGTTGCGACACGATCTTCCCCCAGCCTCAGACAAGGGGCTCCTTTACCTCACCGGTTACAATACACTGCCTACCTGCTGGTTTGTATTCGCTTGTTAACAACAAATATTTGTTACAGAAATTTACGACACCCCATTCTATCGGAATTAGATAATGAAACACATACAGGTATATCACTGTTGTACATTCCGGAAAATGCCACGAAAGCTAAAGCAGCATTTGCCAACTGAAGCGACCCTTAATTAAGTATCAACATTCGCGAACGAACACACTCCTTTGGTATAATTGTTGGCCCCGAAAAGGGCCGGTTTTCATCTAATATTCCTTAGCAGCAGCCACCTTTCCATTTTTCATCCTCACTTCGTCTTTGAACTGTTTTCTTTCGGAGTCTTGGGTTTAGCTGCAGTCCTTTTCCGCATGTGCAAAAATTCTCGGTAACGATGTTGTGCACAGTGGTCTTCGGAATACTGAGAGTCTCTGCTATCATCCGAAAACTCATTCGACGATCGGTATTTAAAAGATCACAAACACGAGACACACTTCTGTCACATTTGTGGGTTGACGGCCGTCCAGACCGGGGGTTATCATTCACCTTTTCCCGACCATTTTTAAACAACTTCAACCACCTGGAGACTTGAGAATAGGAGAGAGCAGAGTCCCCGTAGGCTTCCTGAATCATTTGATGGGTGTCGGCGAGACTTTTGTTCAGTTTAGCACAGAACTTGATCGCGTAGCGTTGTTCGATGGTTTTCTCCATAGCCCGTCGTGACACAGGCACTAACAGGAGATTCACGGACACAGGGATCCTGACGATCCTAGAGCTCAGAGCAGACTGAGTTGGGAGCGTTGTGAAGCTAAGAGCCCCCACTCTTTCCCAGATGGTCTGAAACCAACCAGGAGGACCGGGAGGAAAAAACAAATTGAATTACTTTCCGAACAAACCCTGTATTTACAGTTGAATCTTAATGTTTAATATACAGGCCTATGTCAGTCTAGGCTCAGTAGAGCAAGTCAAGGTCAAAGTCATGTTACAACTGACGGTCAGTCTGTCTGTCTTGGTGTCGAGCCCCAGCTGGGACTCATGACCAGATATTTCTTTTGAATGAAAGTTAATCTCTTGACTATGTGGGGCGCCCTCTGACGATAGGTCGGGTCTGTCATTTATCAGTCAGTCTGTATTAATATGTCCACTGTCTGTATTTACATAAATTTACAAATCACACTTATTTAAAAGAGTCAAAGTCAAAGTCATGTTACAACTGACGGTCAGGTAGTCTATCTATCTTGGTGTCGAGCCCCAGCTGGTGCTCATGACCAGATATTTCTTTTGATGAACGTTACTGTCTTGTCTGTGTGGGGCGCCCTCCCTAACGAGAGGTCGGGTCATCGTTTGTCAGTCAGTCTGTATTAATAAGTCCACTGTCTGTATTTACATAGATTTACAATACACACTTATTCCTTACTTCTATGTACAATATATACAGGCCTCTGTCAGTCCAGGCTCATTACAGCAGATACACCATATTTCGAGAATTATTCTCTACGACGGCAGTCTAGTCACTTGAACGGGCGAAACCTGACCGCCGCAAGNGCCTCTTATACTCTCTGTGTCGGGCTTCGCCTTGTCCGATGTTGCGAACATTCTCATTATCATGATTTTGTATGACTTCTGCTTTTTGCCTGCATAATTTTGTTATGTAATCATATGCGTATGGGATTTTGAATGCCATGTGCAAATCGCGGACCGGTGTACGCCTTGGAAATTGCCAATGGTGCGGAGAACTTTGTTTTGCAGGCGCTGCAATTTCACTGGATGGGTGTCTGCCGCAAACTCCCGGGCGGGACTAGCATAAGTCATTACGGATCTAATAAGAGCTTTGTGGAGGGTCAGTTTAATGTTAGCGCGCAATCGCTGTTTTGAATTGGGAATACACTCTAATTAATGTTCTGAAGGCCTTGGCTACGATCTTTTCTATGTGCAATCTCCATGTAACGCTCTTATCGAAGATTACACTTAGATATTTTGCACTATCTACAAATGGAATATTTTTTCCATTTTGAGTAAGAGGAGACTCAGGCGGTCGACGACCACCGGAGAAGTTGACCCGAGTCTTTTCTTCATTACTTTTTATATTCCAGCACTCACTACAGGTCTCCATTGAGTTGAGACCGCTCTGGAGTTTTCTAAAAATAAAACCCTCCTTGCGATCTGTCGAATACAGGCAGGTGTCTAACTGCTGTTTTGGATTCTTAAATAGATTAATGCATAGGCTGCTGCACATTCCTACACTGACAGATGTCCCTGTACATATTAGAATTAAAATTTAATATCAATTATATTGTGAAGGGTGTAAAAAAATGTCTATATATATATATATGACATATATACATCAATAAGGCGTAGCAAGTGAACAACAATTAAATTACAAAAAGATACCAACCACTCCTTTTATCATTAAGGACAAACGAAAAGGGAAAAAAAAGGTGTACACTCAAAACAGAAATATGGACATGGGTCCCAACTGGGCTCGATGTCAGGGGTAACCGCGCTGGCTGATTGTCGGCAGAATTTCTGCTCTGCACACTTACCAACGTTTCAATATCCTTAAACAACAAAACGGGAAATCCGGATACAGGTGACGGGACGACGGCCGCCGCCATTCGAGGGTACAGAAAAGCTGTGACGACTGTCAGCAAGGCTCCACGTTCGTTCTAGCATAAATGCGTTCCTCGAAAATGAAAGCACGCTATGACTTCAGTTAAGAAGTGCGCGCGTGCCTCGTATGTTGGGATCCATTGGTTTATTTCATTTTGTGCGCTCTTGTGGGCCCAGCCAGCTGCATTTGCAAATTCAAGCAACCCTGAATTTAGTTAACAGAATTCGTGAGGGAACAAACATACAAACACTCCTTTGACATAATTGTTGGCCCTGAAAAGGGCCGGTTTTCATCTAATTTGCCTCGGTAGCAGCCACCTTCCCATTTATCATCCTCACTTCTTCTTCGGACTGGATTTTTTCGGGGCCTTTGACTTAGCTGCAGTCCTTGGTCGCGGAGCCTTGGGTTTCTTAGTTGGCACCTTAGCAACCTTCTTCGCCTTGGATGGCAATTTCTTGCCTTTGGCAGGGGACGCCTTTTTCTTCTCGGGCACCTTCTTCACAGACGCCTTTTTCGGAGCCTTCTGTTTGGACTTCACGGACTTTTTCTTCTCCTTGGGTCCCGCGGAACGGTTACTTCCGCGCGCCGGCGCATCGGTAACTGCAGACCTCTCTGGCTTAGCGGCTGCGAGCCTGAACGACCCAGATGCGCCCTTGCCTTTAGTCTGCACCAATTCGCCAGAAGCAACAGCAGTTTTCAAATACTTCTTGATGAACGGAGACAACTTCTCGGAATCAACCTTGTAGTTGGCCGCAATGTACTTTTTTATCGCCTGCAATGACGACCCACCTCGTTCTTTTAAACTCCTAATAGCATTTCCTACCATCTCTGATGTAGGAGGATGCACTGGTTTGGTGCGTGGTTTTTTCACAGAAGCCTTCGCCTTCTTGGGTGTAGCCTGCGAAGGATTTGCTGCCGCTGGGGCAGATTCTGCACTGTCCGCCATACTCAAACTTCAAGCACGAATTACGAGAAATGATTTCACTCCCCGTGCTACATCTGCCTCACTATGCAGCAGAACGGACCGCGTAGAGAACGAGCATGGTGCTCGTGAGGCAATGAGACATTCACGTGCTTCCTTACTCAGAATGCTAATTTCTTTCTGTGCCCTCTTCAGAAGTTTACGAATTACTGTACCTCCGTGATGTTAATTGATATCTGAGGAATGCTCCTTAACACTCACATCTGCCTGAGCAGGCTTCATACCTGCTACAGAGCACTCCGAATCGAACCCTACCTTAGCAGCCGCAGTGTGACCACCCGGGATTTCAACGTATCCTAGGGCAACAGGGCTCTCCACATATTTTTTCCCCAGCTGAGACATTTAGCCCCATCCATTCCCTAGACTCACACAAATTTCTCACTTCCTATGACTGACGAGTGAGCCTGGAAAGGTAAGTAAATGTTCCACTGCACGGAACATACTAAGCGACATCGGCTTTCGTGTATTAATTGCTCCCAATCTCATCCAAGCTCCTTAAAATCCACAACCGCACCTGTTACAGAAAAATGCTGTGTTTTCAGTGCTTAACCGTCCCCCTCACTTTACAGCGTCGGTCATATTCCAGTACAGTCATTAATATTCAACTATATAGGCCATGCACACGCCCGCCTCGCTGGGGACAGATATTCGTCGTGCGTATACAGTTCATTTCTTCATATTTCTTGTACTCTGTCTCAGAATCTAGGGAGTACATGCATTATAATTTTAGGTATATTGCGTTTGAACGTGTGCAGTCATCACTACCAACAATTTTGAGCCGCAGTGTGAAGTTGACATTTGCGTACCACAGTAGAGGATATATATGACTGTGGCGTTTGGTGAGCTATTCCAGAAAAATAATTCCCAAATTCTTTTTAATAGTCCTAATTAAGTTTACCCTGGATATTTTAGCTTCCTGTTTTAAGGCTTTTGCTTATATTATTACGCTAGGTTTCTAGAGTTTACACCTGTACCCCTTAATAGTTCACTAAGTGCTATTTTACCTACACCTGTTATAATGAAATTTAAGGAATCCCTGTCATTACAGACCACTGTTTTTTTCTACAATAGGTGCAAATTACAGCCACTCATTATTATCGAGTTGTGTCCAGATAGTGTTCTTTATCTGTACCACTCTGGTATGACAGTTTCTTTGAACACCTATTTCTTTTTTTTTCGGATGAGTAACTTATTTATTAACAATCAGAATTACGTACATTCTATAGGTTAATGGTTTCGCTAAGGACTATTACATGTCATGAGAGGAAAATGTCCATCGACATTACCTCTTCAGAAGTTGATTTGTTTTATATCAGGTCATTTGGCCATTTCTTTTTTAATCATCTATTGTTGATTGGCTCCCTGAGTGGTTGCAATAGTTCGTTCTTGTGGGTTTCGATTTTGCTCATGTGTTGGCGGCTTCTGTCCAGGATGATTTCTTTCACGAATTTTAATTTCAAGTCTTGATGTAGGGTTTCATTTGACACATACCAAGGTGCGTCGACTAACATCCTTAGGATTTTCGATTGTGACCTTTGGATAATGTTGATGTTGGACTCACTGGCACATCCCCAGAGTTCAATGCCGTAAGTCCAAATTGGTATAATTACTGTTTTGTATATAAGGATTTTGTTTTCGAGGTATAGTTTTGATCTTCTGCCTATAAGCCAGGACATCTGCTTGGTCAGTAAATCTATTTGTTTACGTTTTTTTGTTATGTGGCATTTCCACGTCATTTTGCAGTCTAGATGCATTCCGAGGTATTTAACTTCTTCTTTGCTAGGAATAACGGTGTTATTTATATGGACGACTGTTGGTTTCGTTTTCCTTAATGTAAAGGTAATATGAACAGACTTGCTTTCATTTATCTTTATTCTCCATTTCTTGAGAGTCATGTTGCAACTGACGGTCAGTCAGTCTATCTGTCTTGGTGTCGAGCCCCAGCTGGGGCTCATGACCAGATATCTCTTTTGAAAGAAAGTTACTGTCTTGTCTATGTGGAGCACCCTCTCAGCCGAGAGGTCGGGTCTGTTATTTGTCAGTCAGTCTGTATTAATAAGTCCACTGTCTGTATTTACATACATTTACATATACACACTTACTCCTTACTTCAATGTACAATATATACAAGGCCTCTGTTATTCCAGGCTAGGTACTGCAGATTATTCCCTTTTCTTCTTCTTCTTCTTCTTCTTCTTCTTCTTCTTCTTTTCCTAGTATTATTAGCTATCACGGCAGTCTAGTCACTTGAACGGTCGTATGACTGATCGCCGCCAAGTTTAAAGCCTCCTATACATTCTGTGGCGGGCTTCGCCTTGTCCGATGTTGCGAACATTCTCATTATCATGATTTTGTATGACTTCTGCTTGTTGCCTGCATAATTTTGTTATAAAGTCATATATGTACGGGATTTTGAATGTCATGTGCAAATCGCGGACCGGTGTGCGCCTTGGAAAATTGCCAATCGTGCGGAGATCGTTGTTTTGTAGGCCCTGCAGTTTCACTAAATGGGTGTCTGCCGCAAACTCCCAGGCGGGACTAGCATAAGTCATTACGGGTCGAATAAGAGCTTTATGGAGGGTTAGTTTAATGTTAGCGCGCAATCGCTGTTTTGAATTGGGAATATACTCCAATAAATGTTCTGAAGGCCTTGGCTTCGATCATTCTATGTGAAATCTCCATGTAACTCTCTTATCGAAGATTACACCTAGATATTTTACACTATGTACAAATGGTATGTTTCGTCCATTTAGAGTGGGACAAGACTCAGGCGTTCGACGACTACGGGAGAAGAAGAGCCCCCCCCCCGAGTCTTATCAAAATTAATTTTAATATTCCAACGCTCACACCAGGTCTCCATTGAGCTTAGACCGCGCTGGAGTTTTCTAACAATAAAACCCTCCTTGCGGTCATTCGCATATAGACATATGTCGCACGCAAAGAGGGCCAGGTGAACACCATGAGTTTGGTGGGCATCATTTATGTACAAATTGAAAAGAGCAGGGGAAAGGACAGTACCTTGTGGCACCCCTGCTTGGATTTCCCTTGGCGTTGACATTTTGCCTTCAGCCGAGACCCTGAATGTACGCTGGGAAAGAAAGGACCCAATAAGCTTGGTCAAACAGTTCAATAACTCCAATTTTGATAGCTTATACATCAAGCCTGAGTGCCACGTGGTATCAAAGCTTAGTACTGTGACGTGCACGAAAACCAAACTGGCTTGGGTTGAGCAGGCCTCTTTCTTCAATATGTTTACGGAGGAATTTCAAAATTACTTTTTCGAATAGTTTTCCTGTCGTGGACAGGAGGCTGATCGGTCGTAAATTTTGAGGGAATTTTGGGTCTTTACCGGGTTTAGGTAAAGTTGTTCCTTTTGCTTCCAANCAATCCCTATGAACTCGACGAATCAATCGAAACTCGATGAATCCACGAATCTCACCACGAATCACCAAATTTTCCTCGGCGCTGGGGCAGGTTTTCTCTGAGTACTTCGGCTTCCCCTGCCGATCTTCATTCCACCAATTGCTCCACAATCACCCGCACCTATCATCCGGGGCTGGTACAATAGGCCAGAAGTGGCCGCAGTATAAGGAACTTAGTCCCACCCCTCTAGCAATAAAGAAAAACAGGGATCGTATTTCTTTTGAGACGTCACGTGGTCGAAATTCAACTGAGGAGCTTTCGTCGAAGGCAGTCAGCAGAGCTTGGACTCAAGCCTCCACCCGCCACTCATGGTCAGTGTCACACAATTTGTGCAGCGTAAACAGGTTTTCTAAGCAATTTTCAATTCGATTGGATTTTTAGATAGAATAAAATGCAGGTTCTAAATCATCATGAATTGCAGTTGATAAGCTAACATGACGCCGATGTTTTAAACAGCCCAGTACCAACAGAATACAGATTAAGTTTTTCTACTTTGCTTCGTTTGAATTGTTAGCAATTAGCATTTCTTGGTGCTAGTCGAAAGAAGCTAGCACCGAACGATAACGCGCCTCACACTGAGTGGCCCCACCAGCGCCATGGCTTTCTTAATTTAGCTAAACCCCTGAATACACACCATCCTGCACTAAAGCTAGCTGGCCACCGCATGGCAGCGCCACACATGTCTAGTCCTTCCTGGTTACAGTTTTTTTTGTACTGTCTTTTAAGATTCAATTCCAATAGGACCTTGCACTCTTCCCCACCACTTACTCTAAGCTAAGGTTATTCCACTCCAACTCACTAGCCAATTCTACAAGCAGAGGTGATGAAAAAAACATCAACCAGCCAATTTACCAGACACCAACCACTCCGTAACCACTAACCGCTCCACTCAAACATCAAAAGCAGACTACCACTCAGTTGTATGTTAATATTTGACGAAAATTGCGCTTTTATGGGGCCAGAGTTTACTTGGAGGAGTAATTCCTGTTTTTGTCTAATGGCTGCATATTTTTAAGTATCAATTTAGTTGAGCAGTCATAAAATTACCCAAGGAGGCGTTTTGCCTAATATTCAGGCTCTACTCTTGCTGAAGAAGACAGAAGGGAATATGTAATTGTCCATTTTAAGCATGGAATCACAAAATGACAACAATGAAAGAACAGCACATGACTCCATGTACAGCTCACTGGAAATGAATGTCTTATGTTACATGTGTGGTATGTGTACGTTGTCAAGTCACTAACACTGTAAACATGACAGATGTACATTTTGTTGCTGAAAGGGGAAGGCTGTAGTGATAAAACACAAATAGGCATTCAAATCATCCATTCCAAACTCCAGTTTCTTTCTAAAGCGTCCCTAGTATAAAATACTTTTTTGACCATACATGTGATCCTGCTGTTGCTGGAACACCATTGAATTGTTGCAGTTCGTTAGAGAAGCATTTCTGGACCCCTCCTTATAAAAGGTGGAATGGGGCAAGTAAAACTCATTTTATTTTATCCAGCATGAGTCCTGATGGAGTTATGAACTTTTCTCTAAACCTCAGAATGATGTAGATTGTAAAGGGTTCTGATGATGGTGTATAACACTCAGAATTACTGGATTATTGGACTTCGTCCATTAACCGGTATTCTAGGAACTAGAAAAACCGTTTCAGAAAGTGGACCTGTTTCTGTCCTCAGGTGAGATGAGATGAGATGAAATGAGCATAATTTTGGATTGGATACTTTTGTATGGAGAATTGTGTCATTTGTGTTGCCTTGCAAATTTTTTTTTTCTGATGGTGTTTGGCAAGGGACTGCTGATGGACTAGAGGATAGGAAGTAACAAGTTACACTGTCACACTTTGCAGTTCAAGATGACAGCAAAGAAGGGGGGTTTAAGCAATTCCATTAAGAGTTGTTGAAATAAATTTTCAATTTAGCTCTTTTATAAATGAAAAGTTGTTCTAAAATATTATGAATGTGCCTTTTCTATGGTAGTGTATAATGTCCATGCATTAATTTATATTCTCACAGGCGTTTCATTTCAAGGATATGTTGTGCTGAACCTAATTTTGGTTATTTGTAATACCTTTAATGTACTCTTTGTACCTGGTTTCAAACTTTCTGCTGATTTGGCCTAAGTATATCTTACTGAAGTCAGAACACTTCAATTGGTGTAGGGTCTGTTGTTACTGTATATACTTTTTTTCTTTGGTTCAGTGACATGTTTTTCTTCTGGGTTTGTGATATGTTACAGGAATTACATGGATATTCATTTTTGTGCAAAATGTGTTTATACATATATGCAGTTCTTTCTTTTTGTCAACACAGTATATAAGAACAAAGGTCTGGTAATGTGGACTCAAAATCCTCGAAACACGTAACCTTTTAATTAACTTTTCATTATTTTACAATAATAGTTATTTGATTGAAATCTATACATACATGTACAAATATTTAAGAAATACAACATGAAGGTAGCCATTCACTTTTCAGTTCATATTCTACTTTTCACCAACTAAGATAATAAAGTCAAGGATAAAATGGATCAAAACACACACAGCCTTTTTCAGAGAGTTGATTCAGCTAGTCCAACTGTGAGATGAACATACAAGCTGTAACAAAATGTGCTTTATGCGATAAAACATAGGGAAATATACCACAACCTAGCATTACTATGAGTATACAGTATTTCTGTTATGGTCTATCTTGTATTGTTTTTACTGCAATACCCGTTTCCCCTTGTTTCTCTTCTCATGAGATATTCAGACAACTATTTTGCATTCTCATTTAGAGTACTGAGCTGAGATTGTAAAATTATGTTTAAACAGCAAGTTTTCTGTACAATACCTATGTGAGAAATAAATCATATAAACTACGTAAAAGGTTTCACTCTAAGCATATTAGTACTGGAATTCAGCTTGTTCTTGACCCAGAATTTACATTTTTTACTGGTAAAACTTGGTTGCACCTAAGTGGGTTTATCAATTTTCAGAACAACAGATAATGGACCAGTATTAACCTCAGACAGACTTCTGAAGTGCACTTTTAATGTCAGAAGATTGTTGTGTGGTGTGCAATTACAGCTATATAAATAGTAGGAGCCATATTTTTTTTTAACAGGGTATTAATTCAGAGCAGAATGTCAGTGACATTCTTTGGTCCTTGTCCAAATTATGGAAGAATAATGGAAATATGATTTTATGGAAGATAGTGCTACAGCACACATTTCTAATTACATCATTAATTTTCTAACCAGTTAAGTGGGTATGACATCTTAACATGTCATGCACTCCTCTGTATTGGAATGGGTATAACAATTCTACATGTCACACATTTCCAACTACACAAGTGTTGACAAAATGACAGCAATGCAAATTTGTACGTTGTGCTTACTAGACCTTATAGTTATTTCAGAGTGTGACAGGAGGTGCTGATTGCTTGATAGCTGTCCTGGGTTCGAGTTTTTGTGAGTAAACACTATGGCAGGTCATAGCATGAAGATGGTTATGACTAATGAAGTGTTATATGAACTGTTGCAAGAGAATTAACATAGTGATATTTCTGAGTGTATATAGCAATGGCCATGAAATAAACATGAGAATTTCATCCTGGGGTGAAGAAGTGTCTGCTATGATGAAGAAGAAAATGTCAGTGACAAGAGCAGTATGCAGTACAGCATATGGACAGTCAGGTGGTAAGTGACCATGTTTTCAATTTACTGGCAAGCCTGACATGCATGGTGATTTAGAAGACCCAGTACTGAGTTGTTTTCAATTTACTAGCAAGCCTGGCATGCATGCTGATTTAGAAGACCCAGTACTGAGTTGTTCTGTACACCAGAAATTGCAGAAGTAATCGCCAAAAAATGTTTAGAAAATGTGCCTAATCTAAAACTAAGCTCTAGGAGCCATCGCTGGAAGGAAATGAACCAGAAACTGTATAACAAGATCTGTTCTTCCTTGAGAAAACTTCTGGAAATACCCTATTTTTGGACCTGCTCAGTGAGATGAGGTTTCACCTTCTACTCAAGTTGCTTCGTTTTGTTGACAACAAAAAGGGTCAACATCATGAAACAAAGTACAGCTGCGAAAACTGCAGGGTGGCCCTGTGGCAGACTTCTAGAGGTGTGAAAGGGGATTGAGATTCAGCAAGTGGCTAAGAAATGTCTGAATATATGATTTTAGTGGCTAGAGAGTGTACTATGGACTTGCATTGAATTCTGCGCCTTCACAGTATGTGCCACTGGACTTGCAACAGTGTTTCCCATGGTATAATCCTTTTAGTGATGATTTCATATTCTATACAAGATAGTGCTTTTGCAGTCCGTGTTTGGAAGAACAAATAGCTTTTGTTGCACAAATCAATTATCCAAAGTAGGCTTCAACTTACAAATGAAGTACAAATTCAGCCCACGTGGCAATAAGAAACATCTGTTATGAATGACGGAGAGCTATAGTGATGTCACAATAATCAAACATGTGACCGTGTGTTTTGGCTGGAGGTAATTTTACCAGTCAGCTTCTACAATCTTGTTTCCTTTATAAACACCAGACACTGGTCAAGACTATATGCAGTGAGTGTGCATGGGTCAGATATTCCTTTGTGATCACTAGGGACTGGATTTTTATGCCCTAATAATTCCTAAAATATGTATGCATTTATGCATGAAAAACTTCCAAAATATGCACATAAAGTATGAATATAAAAAGTTCATACCAAATATTAAAATTGATTTTACACTATTTTGAGGCCAACAAATCAACATTTAAGTTGATTTTATGTAATCACTGAATGACTCACTTGCAATGAAAAGCTGTACTTATATACAAATCATGCAACAAAGCGAACATTTTTTCATAACAATTTAAAAAACCAATGGTAGCCACATTTAGCCCTCCAATCTTTCCTCAACTTCTCTTCTGTTGCAGTTCACAGTTACTAAATGTTTTGGGTTTTCCACAGTTAGTCATCTTTGTCTCATAAGATGTCCTTATAGAGGGAAAAAACTTCTTTCCACATCACAGGAACTTAAGGGCACATGTACAAAATCCGCTACCTGCTCCACTGTTTTTTACTCAGCAGTTCAGTATGTTTACTGCCTAAAATTTCTTAAATTTCACAAATTTGTTCATATCCTGGATTTTTTTAAAGAATGCTGTGTACTTTTTCCTTTACTACTTCACCAACTCTTCCAGGAACTGAATTCAATTTAGAAACAGTGGTTTTGATTACACTGAACGATTGATACAAAGTAGTATTGCTATTGCTTGCCTTCAGTGAGGATATGGCAGATGGAAGATGAGAGAAGTGAGCAGATATATGGGAAGGATTAGTTTATGGTTCTGTGTTTTTTTTAGAATATCTTGGGTAATCTGAATGGATGCTGCACTTTTACAATCAAATGTATTCATGATATTCCTAACTGTTCCTAAGTGTGTGGTATAATAACTCGCTGCACAAAGCCAAATGTTCCAGTGTGTTAAAATTGGTTACTGCAGAAGTGGAATGTTTGGTGTTACTGCTTTAAAGACTTCTATTCTATATGGTGCTTTAACAAACACCTTCTTCACAGAAGACCACGGTGAAACCCATGGGCAAGGCAAGTCAAATGTGTCATATTTGGAAATATAACTTCTAGAGCAGTACCAGGTTAGATCATATAACTTGCGGCATCAGTCACAAAGAGCAATACACCCTCATACTGACTGCCATTCAACCATTCTAAGTTTATGAGAATTGGGGGGGGGGATTGCAAACTGTGGAGCTATTACTAGTTTCAAACTGCTCCACCACAAGAAGATATTGGGTAGATTGTTTGTTTTCATTAAGGGATCCCACTAAAGTATTTGCAATAAATTGTCCCTCATGGTCTTGTGTTTCATTGATCCACACAAAATTATCTTAAATCTTATCTCTTATGTTTTCAGTATATTCCTGGTACTCATTTCTGTTAGAGGCTGAGTAGACCCCAGGGCCATAGTACGGCTGGAAAGATTAGGTAAATTGAAAACATACGCCTCATTGGGATTCAATCCCGTGACCTTCCGGCTTGTAGCACAGTGCCTCAACCAACTATGCTACTGTGTGACCCAAATTCATACATATATCCAAATGAGCATACTTTCTGGTTGCAAGAAAGAAATACGCATTTGCATTAAAATCCAGTACCTAGCAATATGAATTTGGAACTGAAACGCATGTCAGTGGCAACAGTGGTGTGCTTTTTGAGAATAAAGCCAAAAGTATGGAATTTTACTAAGATATATATTGTGACATGTGGGCTGTTTCTTGGAAGCGAATGGGCCAGTGTTGCCATGGAGAAATTGATTCCTAGAAACCAATTCACTACAAAAAGTGTTTCTGTGTAAATGAACAACCAACAAACATTTCCTAGGATACCGCTAGACTATATACGGTCCGTGCAGAGAAGGATGAATGAGTCAGAATGCAGTCATCATTCAAGTCATTCACAGTAGGAGAAAGTCTAGAAAGAAGACACTCATGGTGCAGTAAGGAATGAAGCAAGTCTTAGACAGTCATCAATTGAGAGCTGTTATAATTGACTGTGATTGAGATATATTGTAACAAGTGCAATAAATAAAATCACCCAACCCAGAACTCACTAGTATTTGTCACAGAACCCTGGACACGTAGTAATACGTACGAGTAAACTTTAATTTAAAGGCTATATAAATGAAAATATAGGTATACGAATTATAATAACTGGGTTTCAGAGACTTTTTACTTTATAATGTTATGACAGATGGTTCAGATATTGAGTTTTAAAAAGGGAACAACAATTATAAAATTAAATGGCGCAGTAAAAAATTTAAATTTTCAGCGAATTTTAACATTCAACTGTGCCATAGGGGGGCAAACAACAGCGTAGTTGGTACAGGCACTATGCTACAACCCAGAAGGTCACAGATCCCTGACAATGTCATTGGACTTTCTCAATTTACCTATCCTTCCAGCTGCATTACTGCCTTAGGGTAGACTCAGCCTGTACCAGAAATAAGTGCCAGGAATCTTCCTGGGAGGTAAAGGGCCGCTGGCGTGTAAGGCTGAGAACACTTACTGCCATCTGTGAGCCCACTATTTAGAAAATGCGGGTGCCTCAATGTCTCACACCCCTGTGGGACTTCATGGCCTGTTACAGAGATAGCTTTACCATTTCTTTTATATGTGGGAGAGAGAAGAGTAGAGAATATAAACACTTAACTGGTTAAATGAGGCATTTGAAGCCAGACTGATAAATCATACATTGTGGCCTGCAAGCACTCCAGACTCAATGACTGCAATTTGTAACTGTGTGGAAACCTAAAAAACCAAAGTGCATTAAAATACTCCCAGGACAATGCATGAATTTTTACGATATATCAAGTGTGTGTAACAGCAGAAGGCAGACATTTTGGGCATCTGCTCATACTGTGTTGAGTTACTCTTAACAACCTATTTACTTTAAAAAATACCATCCCTGTTTATAATGTGTGGCATATTAGCCAAGAATTCGGGGTTTTTGAGAAAGATTGTGCCATGCAAGATGGGAAATGTATACAAAGACTTGACCAGTAAATATGAAGGAAATAACCGGGAAGGGTAACAATTAAATGGATCTTAAAAGAAACATCACCACAGAGTGTGGACTGGGATTCATGCTAGGATAAGCATCGGTGGTAGGCCCTTGTGTTCTAGTTCCATACCAGGCAGAGAAATGATTGACTCTCTGAGCTTTTCAAGAACTCTGCTCCATGGTTAGAACTGGTTACTTAATTAACTTTCAACAGTGTCAACACATATGTTACACAATAGCAAATTTTGTCACATAATATACACACAACTTTTATATTTCAGAAGTCTAAAATTCATTAATTGGAGATGTGTCATAAAAAGAAACCAATTTCTTTGTAACTATGTTTAATATCAAATGCATTCAAACAACTTCGTTCTGTTGTATATAATGTGGACAAACCACACAAGAAATGCTGACATACTTATTACATTCATCCTTTGACTTAATGCCTAATAGAAAACTTTGTGTCCATGGTTAACATAATCACAAGCCTAATTTAAAGACAGATATCAAAACTATATTATTAAACACATACAAATTACCTATCACAAGAAATATGCTTCCTGCCACAATGTAGAGGATTTTATAAATGGCCGTTAAGGAGAGCACTAACTAATGCTATCCAATGTCACATAATTATAAGTACATATACTGTCATGAAAAATATGAATTTGCAGCATGACATTCAGTAACTTTTTTGTATGTACACCATATCTAATGTCTTTTCATTCCACAGTTCATCACTTGAAACACTTGTTCTCTTTGTGTGATTAAAACACAACTAATGGAATACACTCAGTTAATAAAAGGCCAGTGGTGAATAAATTTGTCATCACAATTTCTTATTATGCTCCTATTTAGTTCATGTGAAAACAGTCACAGGGATTTCTATTAGTATCTAGTACAGATAATTTGTATTCTGTGAACAATGGCAGAGACAAATTTTAATTTTCTGTGAACTAAATGTTACAAATTAATTTAGACTGATAACACACAAACGTCTTCAATGCTTCTGATGTAGGACTTGGCTCAAAATTTTAGTTGGGACATTAAAGCCTGTGTCAGTTTTAGCATGATTTAGTGGCATCCAAAACAAGATGTGCAATACTGATGAATTAAAGTCAACTAATCCTATGAATGTATCCTTAACAAATGTTTACAGAATAACATATAGGTGCCTGCAATAACATTTCTTTTAAACTGTGAAGGTTACATACATAAGAACCAAAACTGAAATTCAGTTATAGAAGCAGAATTGCAACCGAATAAGATCAGCACATGTACCAAGGGACATAAAAATGAAACAGCTGTCATGAATGTCTGATATGAAAATATCTGTATGAATAAAACAATTAATATAGATCAGCATGATTCAGAGACCTTGACCAAGATGGATTCATCATTTGGAAATGGAACAAGCCTTATAGTTCATAAAGACAATATTTAAAATAAGCTTCACAGGAATCCACAGGAAGGGAGGTAGACCTGATCTGTAAAATCTTCATTACACTATCCTTCAAAATTACTTCAGAGATTCTGTACAAGCAATAAAAGATAGAAATCCATTTTTCTTTCCAACATAGCCTCCTTTGAAATTTAGTCCATGCCACATCCATTACGATATAAATCAACTAACAGCTATGCTGATGACAGGTTAGAATAGGACTGATCTGTCAGTGCAAAAACCCTGCTTTTTGCCATACCACACATAAATCAAGAGAACGAATGTCCATTAAGAACAAACAGAAAATTGTTAGCATCAATAAGTACTTGGCATGTGTGTAATTAACATAATCTCTTCCAACCCTATAACCTGTTAACTAACTGTAGAGGATAATATGATACTTGGATATATAACAATACTCATTTAAAAAATTTTAGGGTGCTACATCTGTGTTTATCTATTACCCTGTAACAAGGCTTTCCTTTGTTTCACCAACTGAAGAAACTGTTGAAGTTTCAGTCTTCTTACTATCAACTATCTGTGATGCTAAAATGTTGACATCTCCTGGTCCCATTGGTTTCAGTATTTGTATACTATCAGTACTGGAGTTACGTGAGAGCTGAGCTCGAAGAGGACGGATGGTTTTTAGCTTGGTTGTGCCTCCATATGTGAAGTGGACATCAGAACATGTATCAAGAGGATGAATATGACTGGTTGCTGCTGGTGATGTGGGAGTAACATTTCCACTGTCACTGCTCTCACACTGAGAGGTTTCAATAACTGTATGACTACCATGAGTCCCAAGTTCAAACGAACTCTGAGAAGACTTCAGTTTGAAGTGGGGGACAGGCAGAGGCACAGAATTAGACTTCTCATAACTTGCAACATCTGAAAGTGGAGAGTTCTTAGTAATATCCACCGTTGCTGAAGCACTACCATTACTTGTACAGTTTGCTGAGACATTTCTTTTTAAAACAGTTTCACTATCTGTCACTTCAGATAAATTATTTACAGCATTTAATCTCTGCTGCTTAATTTGATTATGAGCACTAGCAAAAAATGATGACATTCCAGATAATTTTGTTGTTAGATTTGGTGAGCTGAGAGTTGACTTGAGAGGATACGGCATATCTCGAAGTTTCTCTTCACCTCGCTTGGGTTTTGTGGAGATTTCACTGTCAGCTGAGTTTGTTCTTACTTCTGCAATGTTGCATCGAGATGAATCTTCACTTATTGTAAGGGGCATGACCTTTTGAAGTGGGTTCTCTGGTTTTGGGCTTTTGAGTAGACTCTGGCCTGCGGTGCTGCGTCTGCGTTCAGCCACAGAAAGCTGGGCCACAACGCGACGGATCTCACCTGGTATCTCAATGACTGAATTAGTTTCAGCTAGGGATGCTATGAAATGCCCCATTGTGGCCACACTAACTTCAAGGCTGCGAACCTGTGATTCCAAGCGTGCCAGGGATGCCTGCTGGTGTGCACGACTCGTCTCCAATCGGTGGATGTTGCTTGTGGCAATCTGGGAACATAACAGTGGACTATTTGAGCTTCTCTTTCCATTGGAGGTGCCAGGTAATCTGTCAATGTCTATTATTAAACATCTATCAACTAAACTCTTGACAGCTTAGTATCAAATGGTTCCACAGTCTCACACGCAATACATCTTTCTAGAAAACTTACTGAAAGCTATTCACTTTATAAGTTTTACACATCACACAAATTTAATTTTTTAAAAGTCTTTCACAACATGTTTCTATCAATACGGTCATCATCGGGCGTTTATAATTATAGATGAGGAAACTGCCATGCTTCCGTATCTGGACTTTGGCTATTAATATATGGTTCCCTCTATGTGCATGTGTATTAGAAGTGGCAGGTTCTCCCTGCAGTGTTATGCTGCGTGTCTTATTTTACAACTGAAGGCATATGAGAACAGGGAGCTCAGGAGAATATCTGGACTGAAGAGAGATAATTGCATAATGAGGAGCTTAATAACTTGTATTCTGCAAAAAATGATTAGTATGATCAAGTTAAGGATGATGAGATGAGCAGGGCATGTAACATACATGGGGGAGAAAAGGAAAGTCTACAGGTTTCTGGTGGCAAAGTCAGAAGTAAAGAGACCACTATGAAGACCTAGATGTAGATGGAAGGATAGTATTTAGATGGATCTGAAAGAAATATGATGGTGTGGTCTGGACTGCATTCATATGGCTGAGTACAGCAGCTAGTGGCATGCTCTTGTGAACGTTGTAATGAAACTTTGAGTTCCATAAAATGTTTGGAAATTATTGCGAAGATAGGCAACTGACAGCTTCTCAAAAGGGCGCCGATCCATGGAGTTAGTTATACAACAGCTTATCTACATGTTTTATGGCCTGTTGATGAACACCAAGGCTGAAACATGTACCTAAGTGACTGTACATAATAAGAATTCCATGCAAGGTTGTGTTAGTGATGCATATGTGTACTAGAAAGCATATATTATATATATAAACAATGCTGAAATTTTCATATTAATTGGGTAGAAGGGTTAGGATGTGTCTCTTAACCCATCAGCATGGAATACCATACACTTCATGCTGCATAGCTGTCACCTACAAGTAGGGAGTGTTGTGCATTACACGCACATGAATGCTTGTANTAGGATGTGTCTCTTAACCCATCAGCATGGAATACCATACACTTCACGCTGCATAGCTGTCACCTACAAGTAGGGAGTGTTGTTGTGCATTACACGCACATGAATGCTTGTGCTTTGTACTGCCATCTCATGAACAGTATTTGAACCACATGGATTCTGCTTGCATGCTTTACAAAATGAAGGTTCAGACAATGGAATGTCAATTGGATCCACTGATTTTTCTTCCAGTAAATGATGTTGGATGCCACTGTACATTAATTGTTAGTAGACATGGTGTGAACTGTACAGTGCTCAGCATAAGAGGAAACTTCAGAATGCTGCAATTAAGCTTTACCTCTCATACTTGGGAGAGGTATGCATGAAGTTGTGTTCAGAACCACTACTAAGATACCCACCCTCTTTCTATGGCTTTAAATCATCTGTTCAAGTTGCACAAGAAACTGAAAGACACAATGAAAAGGAAATACTCAGAGTGGTTAGCAATGGCATATAAACATGCACTGCATCTGCTAAGGAATTTGTGCAAAATGTCATCTGAAACTGAAGCAACAACATTTGTTATCTCACTCTGAAGAACTTTAGCATGGAATGGGTGTGGTTTATGATGAGAATTTCATTAAAGTAACAAAAATAATTTGGTACTATCAATTTCATAATCTTATATATATATATATATATGTGTGTGTGTGTGTGTGTGTGTGTGTATATATAAGGAAAATTGTCACATAAATTGACAGCTTTGAGCACTGTAACCTTTCCATAACTTCTGCACCACGTGCACGTGCAGTTTTGCTTCCTGCAGCATTTTTAAGTTGATCACAGTGGCCAAGCAATCTAAAGCATAAAATGTCTTCACCTGCTTGAACACTGGGATCATGAGTTCAAATCCCACTCAAGGCATGGATGTCTGTTTGTGTTTATTCTGGCTTTGTGTTAGGTAGCGGCCTTGTGGTGGGCTAATCCCTGCCCAAGGAGTCCTACCAACTGTCTTATTTTATATTTTCAAACACTGGACTAGCGCTTTCTAACGGGCCCAACTGAGTAGGTTTATCCTTCCCTATCCACCTGAAGACGGAGACAGAGCCAGTCTCCTTCGTGGTCTTTTGTCTTTTACATACCAAATGATGGGTGAAGTCAAAAATAAATCAAAAGAAGTACAGTATACACCATCGTCAGAATCCTTTCAAGTCTATCAAAAATAAGTGTTAGAAATGAGCTTTTTATAAATTTCGCAAATTTTTGTTACGTCAAAGTTACATTCAAACAAGTAGTTAATTTAATTTTAAGTTTATTTTCATTATAGATCGGAATATAAACACAACAATTAATAAACCCCAGAAAGTGATTACCTCAAGCTGTTCCTCAAGAGCTCGATTCTGTTGAAGGAGTGCTCTGTTTGCAGCCTCAGCTTTGCGCAATGCCTCCATCTCTTCTGGGCGTGGAGATGACATTTCTTCCTGCAGCACATGGTACTCCACCTCATATTCATGCAGTTGTTTGCTCACATCCATTGTGAATACCTGTGAACACAAAATGCTTATGTAAGTTTTGAGGTTTTCACGGCGATGACAATGAAGAAAGTTGTCTTCTGGGTTTAGGCACTGTGTATTCTTCGTTTTGGCCAACGTTTCGGAGGAACGTAGCGCCTCCATCTTCAGAGCAGTTGGATAGCTGCGGAGAGCAGTAGCTGTGGTGATAGGATGTGGAAGGTGCTGCTTATATACGAAGTAGGCAGGGGGGGTGGTT
>NW_019730103.1:1408410-1437207 GCF_002891405.2 Cryptotermes secundus | reverse complement strand
GCTACGGCTGACTTGTCCGGATGTTCTAATCGTATATGCCGTTGATGTTCTTTCAACCTCGTGTCCACAGAACGGCCCGTCTGCCCGATGTAGACCTTGCCGCACTCACATGGAATTCTGTAAATTCCCGGTGTCCTCAGTCCCAGGTGATCTTTGACAGGCCGGAGAAAATTAGATATTTTCTTTGGGGGCAGGCCAACTGATTTGATGTTATGTCGGGACAGTACTCTGCTGATCCTGTTGAATATAGTCCCGACAAAAGGCAAGAAGGCGACAGTTCCTCTGCGGTCATCAGGTTGAATGCTGTTGGGTTGGCGGTTGAGGGCCCTCTGGATCTGCCGGTCGTTATAGCCATTGCGCTTGAAGATGTCCTTAAGGAACTCCAACTCTGCACGCAGACTCTCTTGATCGCACAGAGCTCTGGCCCTATGTACCAGTGTGGACAGAGCTGCCTGTTTACTGGAAGGGTGATGATGGGACTTGGCATTGAGATACAGGTTTTTGTGTGTGGGTTTGCGGTATACTGTATGGCCTAGAGAGCCGTCGGGTCTCTTGTAAATATCTATGTCTAGGAAGGGGAGGTGGCCTTCATGGTTTCCATGGTGAACTGAATGCATGGGTTGATACTGTTTAAGTGGTTCAGGAAACCCTTCAGGTTGTCAGGTCCGTGGGGCCAGAAACGTCGGCCAAAACGAAGAATACACGGTGCCTAAACCCAGAAGACAACTTTCTACAAAATGCTTATGTTTGCTCTAGTCCACTCTGAAGATCTGTGACAACTTGCATCTGAAGACCTGTGAAAACAAAGTGCTTATTTTATTGCTCACATCCATTTTGAAGACCTGTGAACAAATTTTCCTGTATACACAGATAGCTTTCCTTAGTTCACATGAATGCCCTACTAGTAACTGAATCCTTTTGCGAACCAACAAACTCTACTAGTTTCCAATGCGTTCTTATTTTCCGTTCACACCGACAGTGACTACACAAGTGTTATAAGAGTATATTCTTTGAACACTTGAATTTTCACATCTGTTCAAAAAATGTGAGTTTAATAGGCAGTAAAAAAATAAGAGAACAACAAGAAAGTGCAAAATCCAGATGACTGTTTCTATATTACAGCCTAGAGCACTGGTATTCAACATTTTCTGTTCATGTACCCCTAATATAATTTCTCTTCAACTTTGTACCCCAAAAGTTGTTGGTGTATAATTTAAGTTATACAGTCTATAAACTGCATCCAAATAAATTAAATTCATTACATCCAAAATAATGTATTAAATAATAAGTTTCAAATGAGAAAAAGGAGAACCAATCTATTAAATAACAAATATATTATTGCCCATCATATAAAAATTAATAAAGGAACAAAGGTATTTTAGTAAAGCAGAATTATATGATTAATCATTTTATCAATTATTTATGTGGTTCTGAACTTTTAATTAAATGACTGAGCTTGTTTCTGGCACACCAGCAACTCCATTCAGGAACAAATTTTAATTTTATGTGCCTTGTAAGACATCTTTGCAAACCCCAGGATGAAGACCATTGGCCTAGAGGTATGTCTGAATGACCAACCAAATGACAGACCAGCTAACGCCAAGGAGCAAAATTATTATTGAGAAGGTACCAGTTGCTCAGCTGGTCAAGAAATTCCTAGCATTTTATGGAACTTGATGGTTCATTACTGTGTTCACAGCAGTCCACTACAGGCCCATATCCTGAGCCAGAGTAATCCAGTGCAGTGCCCCATCCTATTTAAGGCCATTTCAATATTATCCTCCCATCTATGCCTAGGTCTTCCAAGAGTCATATTCCTTTAGGTTTCCCTACTAAAACTTTGTATAAATTTATCTTCTCTCCCATGCCAATGTCTCAGAAATGTAGAGGCAAAAGGTTCAAGATAGGCAATACTACTCACTTTACATTTCCTTAGGGACATGGAAAATTAACAAATTTTTAATTCAATATTTTTTTATGAACATGGCTTTAAATTTTTCGATTATTTTATCCATTATCCTCACATAACTGTGAAAATTAGAAATGTAAGTTTTGAGGTTTTCACAGCAGCGTTTGATGAGACTATTATCTCTTAAGGTCTATCATACAGTTCTGTATGTGAACACCAGCATTTCAGAGGAGCAAGCTGTCTCCATCCTCAAGGTCCTGCGTCCTGCAAAAGGGCTACTTTTACTGTTGACCTGGGCCACATTGTCTCCCCTTGCCGCCTAGAGATCTGAGTAACAAACTTCCTTCCAACCTGCTTACATAACCAAACTGATTCCTCACTCAACTCATGCTAATCCCGAGTATGGATGCAGCATGTTTCTATGAAACATTCATGTCCACCTACAAAATAGCATAGCATCACAATCCAAAAGTCCATAATATGGAAATCACGAATACCCTGCAACATCTACTGCTGGCAGAAGAATCCAGGAAGTCTCCCTTTTCAAGGATGTCTCCTAGGTATCTACTACTTGAAGCTAATGGTGCGCTCTCAAATAAGGTTCAAGCAAGGAAATCATGGCAGGATAACCATTACATCTGATGTGATGAAATTCTATCTATTATATTTAGGTTAAGGAAGTTACTATTTTAGATCTCCTGTTAATACACTTGATTTGTGAACAGCTGTCAGTAACAAGTTGCATTACACCAATGTCAATAGAGTCAATCTTATATGGAGAATGTTATGAGTAAATGACTGTCAGGCAACACGATAGGTGACTATGACACACTGCATTTGTAATTAAACTGATAGGAAATGTCTCAAGTCGGTATACATTTTGAACATTCTCAACACCGACAATTCTTCAACAGTTTCTTAGTCTGTACATGCATAGATTTTGAACAGTTTTGTTGGATGAACATTGCACAGCCACCCAGTGAGTCCAACAACCTAATGTGACCTCAATCATACCTGTTTCATAACTCTGTCTAGTATCTTCTTGTCCACTGTCGGCACCACATTCTTGAGGTATTCCATGATCTCTTCAAAGCTGTCACATGTTAACAGTCCATCCTTGTGCTCCCCCAGAAGAGCCAGTGCAACTCGGAATATTACTTCTGTGTTCTCCAGGAACAACAGATCTGGAGGAAAGAAAATAAAATACATTAGTAGGAATAGGAAAAGTTCTAAAAGTCCAAACCTGAAGCTTCATTTATGGTGGTACTCCAAATTATTCACTAACTGATTTTAGTTAAATTAATTTTAGTGTGGGTATGGAAATAGGAGGCTGGAGAAAACTGCATAATGAGGAGCTTCATAACTTGTATGCTTCTCCAAGCATAATTAGAATGATCAAGTCAAGGAGGATGAGGTGGGTAGGGCATGTAGCATGAATGGGGAACGGAGGAATGTATATAGGATATTGGTGGGAAAGCCGGAAGGAAGGAGACCACTGGGAAGACCAAGACATAGGTGGGTGGAAAATATTAAAATGGATCTTAAAGAGATATGATGGGATGGTATGGATTGGATTGATAAAATTTTTATTAACTTTTGAAACCGTACAATTATTTTGTGTATACCCTGTACATTACATAAAATACTGCGAAACGAAATATATCAGATTTAGGCAATGGTACGTGAAATGTCAAGTATGTGAATAACAAATATATAACACTGAGCATGTGATCATAACACTGGTAAGTTTGAAAAGCTGGAGGTGGAAGACTTCAGACAGTGGACCTGTATGGAAAGTTTATGACATCACAGGCCACTGACCAAATGACTGACCGACAATCCAACCAACCAACCAACCAACCAACCAACCAACCAACCAACCAACCAACCAACCAACCAATCGATCAATCAACCAACAGGGTCTGTTGGTGAGATGCATGATAGCAATGAAGGGTTCTGTAACAGAAGCGAATTTCTTAACTGGCTGAATAACCATCAACTGCTAAGCAGAGATCATTCATGAATAGACATGCTGTTTTAATGCACAAACAGAATAGAACAGAAGAGGGTGGGCATTCAGGAGCTCTTGCGCAACGACCAATTACATCCTGCACAATCCCATTAGTTTGCTCCTGACACTCACTAGGTCCAAAACAAGAGCTCCAAGTACATGTAAGGCTACTTCAATAGCTCCAACACCTGCTACAAGTGGGAACATCACATAATTATGACACGAATATGTAACTTCTAAAATGACAGTTACCCATTAATAGTTCTGTAAGAGAAGGATTTTTTTGTGGTTTACGAAGGTTATTTGGAAAGTAAAGATACAAAGTCCAGAAAGTATTTGTAAAACATTTTTTTTTTTGATTCACTTGTAGCACTTTTACAATACACCTTTATTTATTTTTCAACGTAGTCACCATGGATCAGAATGCATTTAGTGAGCCTGGGAACGAAGTTTTTTTATTCCAGTGTTGAAGAAATCTCCTGCCTGCCCTCATAGCCATGTCATCACCGCATCTTAAAACTCATCATTGTCCAAAAAAGTTTTTCCAGCTAGACTTTCCTTCAATTTAGAAAACAAGTGATAGTTGTTTGGTGCAGGGTCTGGGCTGAGTGGTAGATGGGCCAATACATTCCACTTGATGGACTGCAACAACTCCTGTGTGGTGCAAGCAGTGTGTGGATGGGTGTTATCGTGCAGTATGCAGACTCCCCACATCAACATTCCTCCCTGCTTGTTTTGAATAGCCCGACACAGTTTCTTCAGCGTCTCACAGTAAGCAGCAGCATTGATGGTGTTTCCTCGAGGCAAACAATTGTTGAGAAGTGGCCCCTTCCTGTCGCAGAAGATGGTTCTATGATTTCTTTGTTTGGTGGTAGGGTTTTGAATTTTTGAGTGTGTGTGGCACCACTGCATTGATTGTCGCTTATTCTCAAGTGTGTGATGAGATACCCAAGTTTCATCTCCCGTCACAAGACAGTCCAGGAAGTTGTCACCTTGATCCTTGTAACATGTGAGGAATGCCTGTGTTGCAGCCACTCCAGTTTTCTTGTGATTGTCTGTCAACATTTTTGGCACCCAACGCATGCACAGTTTCTGATAGCCTAATCTTTTTGTAACAAGTTCATGGGGAATAGTTCTTCACACTTCTGGATGCTGTTGATGAAGTTCATCGATGGTTAAATGTCTGTCAGCACGAATATTTTCAGCAATTTTTTGGATAATTTTATCAGTGAAAATGGATGGCCTTCTACTCTTTATTTCATCATGAACGTCAGTTCTTCCAACTTCAGATTCATGA
Organism: Cryptotermes secundus; assembly: GCF_002891405.2. NCBI lineage: Eukaryota > Metazoa > Arthropoda > Insecta > Blattodea > Kalotermitidae > Cryptotermes > Cryptotermes secundus. Next base: position 1,431,990 of record NW_019730103.1, on the reverse strand, counting down.
CAGCATTTTGCCACGTTCTGCCTGTTCATAACATCTTTGCCGTAAACAGAAAAAAGTTGGTGATGAATTTCAGCAGCAGCTTCTCCTTTCACATGAAGAAATCGATTTACTGCACAGACCTCACATGTGGCAGGATTTTGAATTGACAGAGCCGCTTTAAACACACACTGCGAGCACGACGTTGCCGTGGCTGTGGCCGGTGAAATCTGCCCTGTCATACAGCTCCTATCTCACAAGGCAACATTACCATTTCTGAAAAAAAATCCCTTGCATTTTTACTGAACTTGTATCTTTACTTTCTGGATATCCCTCATACTTTACGATACACTATGCAGACCTAACAGTGCTCAATGATAGGATAACAAATAAATAATGAACTGCAAAGGATTTGAAAGCAAGAAACTTCAGTCTAATAAGTTATTTCCAAGAATATGCCTGGAGGAAATGAGGAAAATCACTAAAAACCTCCTGTCAACATAGAAATGTCCTGCATTCGAATTAGGCACCCCTTGAATACAAGCCTAGAATGCCATGGCTACTCCAACCCTCTCTGAATCACAGACTTCAATGGCTCCTATTTAGCTAAAGTAGTTCCCCACTTCTATTTTGTAAAGGTTCTGGAATAAGGAACTTTATGTTTCTGTCAGGCTATATATTTCCAGCATTCCTGGTACCTTCTATTTCTCCTGATAATAATAACACTTTCATGCAGATGCCACTGAGAAGTAACAACTTACCAAAAACCCTGGTAACAAACCCAAGAGGGAACTGTGAAGCAAATAGAGTGAGTATCCAGGGGGCTGCATACAGAGTGGGGGCCACTTCGTGCTTGTCAAAGTGGAGATACAATTCAAGGTGCTGGTCGTGCAGAAGGCGTGACAGTTGGTACAACTGCACCTGCAGTGCTGTCATGTCAGGAAGGTACTGTCGTCGCAAGCCTCGCCGGAACATCAGATGGCGAAGTAAGAAGAAGGCTGATTCTTCAGACATCTGCAATATAATGATTCACATTAGAAACATTTTGTGTTTCTTGAGAAACCTGTCTTGTATGATCAGCTGGTCAGGATACTATCCACTCACATGTAGCAGCAACACTCCAGCTACAAAGCTCAGTCCCTGGCAATACCCAACCTCAGGGTCCAGGAGTGAGTATGCCTTCAGCAGGTTGAACAGGGCCAGCTGTCCAGGTCCCAGTGGAGATGAGAAGTAATGGCAATTGGGGAATGTACGTCCTGCAGAGTATCAGAGAACACAACTCCAAGTGAAATGGTAATAGATTAGTAAGTAAAATGGCAGTACACAAGCTGAATCACTGGATGTAAATTTCCATCAGAGGCACTGCCAGATTTATCATTACCACAGTCAGGAATATCATCTCAAACCATCTCTTGCCTTAATGCATGCCCTTAAACCCACTCTTACTCATTTCCCTATCAGAAATTTCATCTCTATGCAGTTAATTTCACACACAGGGCTCTGGTGACAAGGTTATGAAAGCACAGCCATTACAGCTGGTATACAGCAAATGCCACTACTATTTGGACCAAGCTGAAGACTATGCCATGGCATATTACATCTGGAAATGCCATCACCATAATTTTGGTCCACTTACAGTTCAGTTATAAAATCAGGATTTGATCTGTTTAACATTTATAAATTATGCATGTATTTTGGGCTGCACCATAGCTCAAGCAGTTATTCGCTGGCTTCCCACTGTGGTGGCCTGGGTTCGATCCCGGGTCTGGTCAAGTGGGATTTGTGGTGGACAAAGTGGAGCTAGGGCAGGTTTTCTCCGAGTACTTCGGTTTCCCCTGCCAATCTTCATTCCACCAATTGCTCCACAATCACCCTCACCTATCATCTGGGGCTGGTACAACAGGCCAAAAGTGGCCGCAGTACAAGGGACTTAGTCCTACCCCACTAGCAATAATAAAAAAAAATAACAATGCATGTATTTTGCAGCTGTGCTGCTGCTCTAATGTTCCAATACTGCTGTGCTTAAGTATGCTTTATTTGGAGACAGCTACTTGAATTCTGTCCACTCTCTATACAGACGTATGTTAAGTTTTCTGCTGTCAGTCTTTTCTAAACATCAAACTTATCACGTTTAACGTTAACAGTTATAAATAGCCAATACATATCTGTTGATTTTAAATCTCTTAACCCTTTCAGGTCATTGCATTATTAGAAATTTCCGCAGCCAGGATGTGAAGGTGTTTTAAATGCCTGAAGAGCCACTAAGTGAACGCTTTTGCTCAAGGCATTGGTGCAACAAGGGTATAAAGTGAAAAAGAAATAAAGTGCCTGTTGTGTGACATTTTCAAATGTCCAATTCTTGGGCCAGCTGAACACTACTACAATATCTGCCAGTGAAAAGGCATACGACACACTGAGTCCTAGTCTGTCCACCAAGGAAAGAAATGTTCTTTAAGTGAACGGTTTTTCTGAGTATGGCAAATCACACACGTCACCTGTAGCGTGGCATGAGTGACGAAAATAACGGGTTCTAGATTGGATGATTTGATTTATCAGCACTTATCTCTCTTAATTAGTTAGTGCAGCGCCACTGCTGTTTCTGCACTTTGTAATTCACTGTCACACAGACAGTAGGATTCACAGTTTGCCATAGTTGTCTCCTAGAAATGGATCCCAGTACAAAAACTAGCACTTCAGATCACTATGAAGCCTTCTTGTTATTTCGTCTTCAATCACTCTGTACTCCTCTGTCATAATCTGTACTCAACAAATCTTCACAATTCATGCTCCATTCTTGTCCTTGCACTCTCAACTGTTGAACCTTCCTGGACTCCGCATTAACTTAAGTCAAGCCAAAGTCAAAGTTACAGTGTGACTGACGGTCAGTCAGTCGGTTATTCTTGGTGTCAAGCCCCCATCTGGGGCTAACTGCCAGATATTTATCACTGTCCGACAGTTACGGTCTTGTTTTTGTGGGGCATCCTCTCTGATGACAGGATGGGTCTGTCTTTTGTATATGCTGCTGACCCTTGCCAGCGCAGTCTTTCTCGAGTCTGAGTCCCTCGGCACTCATGACCATATTTTACTGTCTCAGATTTGTGACTTCCCTTTCCGTCGCCTCCTATGACTCGCAGGGTCAGGGTGGAATTATTCAACCCCACCTCCACACGGGTTATTAACTTAAGCTTAAACATATCTTCATTATATAGTCGCCACATGGACAACACAAAAAACAAAGTCACATAATAACTAGTACTATTGGAGTGTGATCTTATTGCACCCACATGAAAGTCCTTTGCCGAGCTGTTGTGTAGAAGTGGGTTGCATAACCTCATTCCATTGTAGCATGCGTGTCTCTTACCATCTGTTACCTAGTAACACTCTAGCCATCAAAGTTACTATATGGAATTATACTGTGGATATAACCAGTGTCACCGTCAGCTAATACAAATAATCCGATGCCCCACTTTGTCGTTTTATTATTATTATTTTTTTCTAATTATACGAGGGTTGGAACTTTAATGGTGGCAACTATTTATTTACAACCGATACAAAATAGATGCATGTTTCAAAGTTTTACTGTCCTTCAATGTAGTCACCATCATTGTGTACAACCCGCTGCCAGTGATGCAGAAGCCGTAGGATACCTTCAGCAGCGCCTGTTGTGTTCATACTTTGAATGGAGTGGTCTACTGCCTGACAATTCTCTGGAATAGTTCTGAAGCGGAAGCCACGAAGTGGTTCCTTCATCTTAGGAATCAAGTCAAAGTCACAAGGGCTAAGTCCGGGGAGTATGGTGGATGGTATAGCACTTCCCAGCCTCAGTGATTCAACAAATCAGTCACAGCTTGCGCTGCATGCGGCCGAGCATTGTCCTGCAAAATGATGGGTGGGTTCTGCAGAAAGTGTCGCCGCTTCTTTCTCAAAGCTGGTCACAGATTGTGTTCCAAAAATGAACAGTAATACTGCGCACTGACAGTCTGCTGTCGGGGAAAGGTATGTGTTAGGATAACACCATCACAGTCGTACATGAGAACCACAATAACTTTCACATTGCTGGGGTTCTGACAAACGTTTGATTTTTGTGGTGACCTGTAATGACGCCATTCGTTTGAGTGGCGTTTCATTTGTGGCTCCTACGATTTTGCCCATGTCTCATCAAGAGTAATGATAAGGCATAAGAAAGCCTCTCCTTAGCGCTCACAGCGCTTCAAGTTCTTACAAGCAGTGTCGTATCGTAGCCATTTCTGCAATTCCATCGANGGCCTCTGGCACATTCAATCTTTATCCAACTCCGTTGATCCTGTTTCAAAAACATCGTGGCAACACTACATTAGACCGCCAGCTAACACGAGACTCTGTTCTTCTCATCACTGTGCATGCACGTGATGTGGGAAGGGAGAGTCCATTTGCTCTGAGGTAAGGTAGGTATGTAACTAACGTGTGGTATAAGCGACATTAATTGGTTCCATTGCATGGTGTCTCTACAGCAGTGCTGCCACTATTAAAGTTCCAAAACTAGCAAGTTTTGAAAATTATTTTGCTCTTCAACCCAACTGTTGATTCATCTATTGCAATGTTTATACCTGGCACAAAATAGTTCTGAAACTGTTTCTCTATATATTCTATCACCCCATGTACTTCCTTTGTTCTTTTGAGGGCCTCACTGCTTCCTTCGGTGGTATCATTTTCCACATGCATCCTCCAATGCACCTGTAAAAAGCGATCACTAGACATTACATCACCAAGAAGCTTTATCTGTTGTCCGCTCACTAGACCAGTAGTCTTTTATATCGGGCAATGAGATTAGGCCCATCTTTATAGTTAGGCCTACAAAAGCCTTCATTTCAGGAACAAACATATCAGACCAGCTACTTCAAATGGACCTAGGGCTTAGCTCTGTGTCTAAGCTAAATGAATAACAGCTTGTGTCAGAACTCCAGACTTCTTGGCCCTTTCAGAATCCAGAAATTTCCATATAAACACCGTATTGCATGTCCAAGACAATGGAATATAATATTATAGATCACGATAAGGTTCCAGTAATATCAGAATATAAGCTTTTGAATTTAAAATTACCGAGAATAAATTATAAATGAAGTTCCCAATCATGTATAATCACCAAATAAACTAGAACTAGGACTGATCAGCATCAGTTGAAGTTCCACAATTTTGTCTCTTGCATACATCTTTGTCTCTGTAACAATATTATTCACTAGCGCATCACTGAAAAAATAAACTGAAATGGTCCATGGGCTCTGCATCTGGTAGAAGGTTAAATTGTGATCCTGCATTTTTAGTAAATGTGTATGCCTTGAGTTTCCTGTTACCCACTGTCATGTCTTCCCAACCTTTAACAAGCATAACATTTGTTTCATTCTCGTTCTCACTTTCCAACATTTCATTGCTGGATTCTTCACTCGCAGTTTCTCCTTCAGTTTCCAAATGCATCTCATCATGAAAGTCAATATCAAGTCCTTCATTTAACATATCACTAATAGATCCTTCATCCACATCACACAAGGGATTATATTTGTTTTTTGAAGCCAGAAGGGCCAGGTTTGCTGGAACATAAAGCCATTTTGCTAATATGTGACATGCCATAATTTATAAATTTCATTCATTCCTCAAGAAGTTAAAATTATGATTTTCAGATGGCAGACAAAACATTAATGAATGCATTGGCACAGTATAGAGTGACCATTAGCTAAATATGATCGACAAATGACCAGAGAAAAGCGAATGAAACTTTGTCGATCACATACCAACATTTGTCCATGGAAGCACTGCCACCGTGTTGATTATATATCGACATATGACCGGAAAGGGTTAATGAATCAATTATTGCAGCTCAGTACATAGCCTTCAGGAACACAGCCCTGAAGTGAGCAGTGAAGGGGTTATCAGTTAAAGTGCAACCCAGAAATGAATGAATGTTGAAACACACAAGAGTCTCACCTAAGTCTATGAGGATGCCATGTTGGTGGGAGGTGAGCTGTCGCAGTAGGTTCTCATATGGAACGTGATAATTAGGGAACTTGCTTGTATCTATTGGTGCAACTTTCAAGCAATACTGCTCCGCTAAGAAGTGCCAAACATCCCCTCGCTTACTACGTGGAACTCCTGCAAACATCAACAATCTTGTCAAATAAGCAGTTCATGAAGAAATTATAAGCCTAATGTATTCATCAGTTTTTAGCCTTGACTGAATATTATGTCACATGCAAATCTTTTATCTTTCCATCTGATATACAAACATAAACTTAAGCTACACAAAACTGATTTACCTCTGTTTCTCACATTAAGGCAAAGACAGACTGAAGGCATTTGAGAGCAGGGAACCGAGGCGAATATTTAGATATGAGAAGGCTGAAGAAAAGTGCGCAATGAAGAACTCTATAATGTGTACTCATTGTGAAATATGATCTTGATCATCAAACCAAGGAGGGTGATATGAGTGGGACAGGTAGCATGAATGGGAGAGAACAGAGATGCATGTAAGGTTTCAGTTGGAGAACCTGAAGAGAGGACACAACTTGGAAGATATAGTTGTAGATGGGAGGGCAGTATTAAAATAGGCCTTAAAGGAGTAGGATGCAATCACCTCACATTACTCTGAAGAGGAACTTTCAAGTTCCATAGAATAAAAGGAACCTCTTGCCTACTCAGGATACTAGCAGCTTCTCAAAGAGAAGGACTCACTTGCAAAGGTTATATACTTTCAAATAAGGATGTGATAGGATGGTCATGAATAATCAGTTATGCAGAAGTCTATTCCAAAGCATTAACCTGAGCAAGAGAGACAAGAGTCAGGCACGTGGCATTCAGACATGCAGGCAGAGTGAAAACATTACAGCAAGATGTTCAATTTCATGCAAAGAAAGCTGTTTCTCCATCTGAGGATGTGCAGGGTATGACACACCTCAAACCCTCTCCCGCCTCTACGCAGACTGTAAATCACAGATTGCAAGCTCACTGTTTTACAGATTATCAGTGACTGAAAAACTGAGAAGTAAGACAAGGCTGGCTGAATTTGATTTTTTAAGATGTCTTCAGATGGCAAACAAAAACTGAGTGAGGAATGAAACATCATGGGAAGATGTGAATATTTCTTCATCAGTGATAAGGGTGGTATAGCCATGTTGAATGAATGGAGGAGGATGGATTGCCAAGAAATGTGTGGCAATGATCACTACAAGGAAGATGAGGAAAACTTTCATGTAAGCAAAAAATATATATTAACATTTAGCATACAAGAGGGACTATCATTCTCATTAAGCGTAATTTAAACTTGCTTACTGGAAAAACAATTGCCTGTTCTGTCATGCTCTTTTTAAAAATGATCTGAATTTCCGTGACTAGAAGCTTACTGACTTTGTCTCTTTAAAATGTTTCTTTAGAACACAGCCATGATCACAGCCTCTTTTTTTGTACTTGAATTGTCTGCTTCTACGGGTTATTTTGTTTGATACCTCATCTCTATGTGCCACAAAATACTTAAAAAACATTTAGTTCTGTCCATGCAGCCATTCCTATGTTTTTGTCTTATAAAGTGTAAAAATGAGACATATCTAAAGACACTTCAGAAAACATCTTGGCTTATCTCGGCAACCTTTTCATATGGAATATACTTCGTTAGCCCCTTATTTCACCAGTACTTTGTTACTGCAGAAATATTATGATAGCACAGTGACAGTGGTATTATTGTGTATTCCAATTATTCCAGTGTGATATCTTCAGAAATAACCTTTTTTACAGTACAGATTGAAAGGACTAGTATACAACCCCACACTGCAGTGTGGACATTAGAATTCTGTCTCCATTTCTGTATTTTTCACAGAACACACATGATACCAAATTCATCTTCCTTCCAAGGGCCAATATTAGCTGCATCATAAGTCACATCAGGTCAGCTGGCTGTTGGAAGGGGTCTGACATCCCCATGGAGTTGTCTGTAGTTGAAACACCCTTCCTCACTTGTATCAGGACCCTGACCAACACATGTCTGAAACGTTGGTGTGATAATTTTGAACTACAAGTGAGGAGAATAAAACCGTTCAGAACTGGGAGGTCCAGGAGATGCATACAGCTTTCTGTGTGTCAGTCATATGGTCAGATTGGTCCACATATCCCATGTGTCTGTTATGAGTCTTTTACTGCGCTCATTTCAGAGAATTTCTATGGTCATCAAAAAGATTGCCCTTTGCTGGAGAACGGTGCATATTTGTCAACATGTTCACATTTTGTTTGCCTTTCCACACTAATGCTGTCAAGTCTTTATGCCACTCCATTTCATTTTCAGTTTCTCTCCAAAATCCTTATGCATTCTTGATTTGATCTGACAACACCAAAATTGTTTATGGTTTTGGTAAGTAAATGGTCATACAATTATGCATGGAGAGGTTACTCCCCACATTTTCTATCCTTGCAGTCAGTTCTATCACAGTTGTAAGAGTGACTGCCACACATTTCCTGTCTTTGCATAAATACACAAGTCATATTGTATGTACATCTCTTAGAATCATATGAATGCCACATTTCCACCCCAAACCATTTGTGTTTCTTGGGTATACATTCACTGGCCATATCTTTGAAAAGCACAATGATTTCACTGACTGCTAAAAGTTCAATTGGACTCCAATGTCAAGAATACGCATCATTAAGCTTTCAAATATAGTTCTTCTTTTTCACAACTGATTTATCAGTTATCAGGTTCACTTGTGTTGTCACCAAAGTGCAGAAATCCCAGCATATAAAAGAATCCGTTTGTCACTGTTTTCCTGTAAAAAGACTAACAAACTGACAATGATATGCCTCACAACAATTCTCAACACAAGAGTGACAAACATGACGCATTCAGAATTCTATTATCATATAAAGCTCTGTCCTAACAATTCTGGCATGTATTTCCCATAATCAAGAAAGGGAAAAAAGCGCAAACAGAGTCAAATTAATTGCATATCAATATAAACAGAAATGCATATATAAAGGTGGCTGTTTAAAAATTGTGTACATTCGTAAATATTAACAACCCAGTTTACAGCTCAATTTAACAGCTTAAAAACCCTATTAAATACAAATTCTATTATGACACACTGCAGAATTGAGCCATTCAATCCAAAAGCTTTCTGGTCATGAGTAAGCACAAACAAATTTAAATACTGTATGCTAATGGTTATGCCCTTATGGAAGATGAAGGTATGGAAGAATGTGACTGGGAGAACAGATAACTGTGGAAACTGAAGATGATACAAGCTAGAAAAGGAAAACAACCACAGATGAAATTAATTTAATCTTGTACTTTTTGATCTGCTTAATATTTGTCAGTGAGGTTGCATCTAGCAGGACATGCGTCTCACCTTGCCTGATGGCTTGAAGCAACATTTTGGAGTCACACTGGGTTGAAACACGACTCTCCTTACTCACCAGGAGGTCCCACACCTCCATTACCTCTCGCACACATGAGCCGATCTCATCATAATTCAACTTGATGCGCTTCATTGTTGCTTCTTCCTGTCGGGCTGCAAACATAGCAAGTTGATGAGGAAACAACTGATATGCAAAATTCATTACACTATAACATCAGCCAAATAATTCCAATAATTCCAAATAATTGACTCTGATTTATACTTATTTCAAGTTTAACAGCTGGAAACCTAAATCTCATCTGTATAACGTTTAAAAATCCGGTTCTACCTCATACAAAACACACCAAGTATATATTACAAAAACAAATTGGTAAATGGCGATTATGGAAATATCATGTCTAAAACATTTTTGAGGGTGATTCATCATCAGATAGTGAGACAGCTAGTTTAATCATTAAAAAGTTACCCAATCCTGTTTTCAATATTTGACAGGAAGCAAAAGTGCCAAACAAGACATCTGTGGAAAACAATGGACTTCCCTATTTTAGGTATGTCATATCCTCAAAAATGACTCAGACATGATACAAAGGCTATTTACTTTCAGATTCAAATGTAACACACAAATATGCTAAGACATCTGTGGAAAACAATGGACTTCCCTATTTTAGGTATGTCATATCCTCAAAAATGACTCAGACATGATACAAAGGCTATTTACTTTCAGATTCAAATGTAACACACAAATATGCTAAGACATCTGTGGAAAACAATGGACTTCCCTATTTTAGGTATGTCATATCCTCAAAAATGACTCAGACATGATACAAAGGCTATTTACTTTCAGATTCAAATGTAACACATAAATATGCTGGGTGCTAAGAAAGCACAGACTTTTAACACTAAAGCAAGTCATTCATATAGTTACCACTATGCTTTAAAGGATTAAAATGTATTGCTTGAATGACTAATATTCTTTATTGGACTTGAAATGGTTTAGAATAAAGTCCAATGTGAGCAGTATAGCAGTGTTACATGTGTGGGTTCCAATTCTAGAAATGAAACAGGCCCATGTTGAGGCTGTGGATGTCATTGGAATTGGGATGGATTACACCCACAAACTATTGTGTTAGCAGTTCTTAACAACTTGGTCATACCACCAGAGCATGGGTATATTAATTAGGTTAATTGTCAGAAGAGGATTTGGTTTAAATAAATCTGGCCAGATTCCAAAACCAGACTCCTGTGTTAGCATTGCTCATTCACTCATGGAGCTGAGCCCTTCTTGAGAAGCCGCCAATTGCGCAGGTACTCAAGAACTTCCCAGCATTTTATGCAACCCGAATGTTCATTACCGTGTTCACAAGAGCCCTCCACTGGTCCGTATTCTAACCCAGATCAATCCAATCCATCCCATCCCACCCTATCTCTCTAAGATCCATCTTAATATTGTCCACCCCATACGTCTTGATCTTCCCAGTGGTCTCCTTCCTTCTGGCTTTACCACCAATATCCTATACGCATTCCTTGTTTCCCTCATTCGTGCTACATGCCCTGACCACCTCATCCTTCTTGTCTTGATCATTCTAATCATACTTGCAGAAGAGTACAAGTTATGAAGCTCCTCATTATGCAGTTTTCTCCTGTCACTTCATCCCTCTTCGGTCCAAATATTCTACTCAACAGCCTGTTCTCAAACACCCTCAGTCTATGTTCCTCCCTTAATGTCAGAGACCAAGTCTCACACCCATACAGAACCACAGGCAAAATTATAATTTTGTATATTCTACTTTTTATGTTTTTGGACAGCAGACGAGAAGACAAAAGGTTCTGGACTGAATTGTAGCAAGCTTTACCCAAAATCAATCTCCTTTTAATTTCCTCCTGAGATTTATTATAGTCGTTTCCAAATATCTGAAATGTGCCACATTATCAAAACAACTGTTAGCTATCTTTCTGTCATGATCCTTCCCTGCATTTTGGTGACGAGACAGCAGCATATACTTACTTTTCTCTGTTCACTTCTAGACCAACCCCCTTACTAGCATTGCTGAACATTTAAATTCTAGTACCAGAAAGTTCACTCCTTAGCACAGGGGTCGGGGAACTTTTTTACTTATTACCCCAAAATATATTTATTTACGCCGACGTTACCCCCTTGATTTGAAAGAGAGAAAATCATAGATTATTATTCAGATTCAAAAGCTTTATTGAATCTATTTATATGGAGAATACAATTATAAATATAAAAAGTATAAAATAAATGTGATAAAATACGAGTAAATTAATATCCTCATTATGAAACAAAAGGATTTCTTAGAAAATTTTTTTCACTTCAGGTTTTGGAGAAATGATGTTTCATTTTTGATACAATAACATCAAAATTGGGACATTTGATGTCAGAGCAATTTGCATACTGTCTTCGGGGTCCAATCGATTTCTCTGCTTTGTTTTTATGTTCAGTAGAGTGGAAAATCCTTGTTTGCAAAGGGCAGCAACTTTTTGACTGCCTCCTCATGTGCAATTTTGAAAGCATTTGCAGCTCTTGACATCCAAAAATATGACAGATCTGCTTTGTTTTCAAATTCAATACGTGCTTCATTATTGGATCGAAGTTCAAGAAGTGCCTCTGCCAAACCTTGAGGCTCTTCTGGTACATCAGCAATTTCACATTTAAAGGGATCTACAACCCAACTGACATTATGTGAATCAAGATCTGGAAAGTAATCATCGAACCGCTTTTTGAGTTTGGTAAGATGCCTTATAACTGTGTCCTTGATGTCGTCAAAAGTAATATTTTCACAATCTTCCAAAAACAAAGCCAACCTTGAAAAGGCAGCAATCTTGTTTTGTTCTGCTTTCTGTCTCCAATATACTCGTAAAAGCTTTGATCCAAACGCTATCGTCCACAACATGCTGGGTGCGTTTATCTATAGAAGTGTTTAGTGATGACGTCACGCTGCCATGATGGACTCAAACAATTTCCGTAGCAGCCGTTGTTATGGATGGTTATATGCGGGAAGAAAATTTTCTGTCATAACAAGGAACGCGTTTTTTTATACAATTTCATTTATGTCTATTGAGTCCTCATTACTCCCAAGAATTTCATTTTTACCCCACTTGGGGTAATTTACACCGGTTCACCGACCACTGCCTTAGCAGATGACAACATTAATCAGTAACTCTGTTTCTTTGTGCACACAAGCATAACTCGGTATTTGCAATGGACATATTCCTGGGATGACTGGAAATAAGGTCATGGGCTCCTGATAAATATACAGTAGAACCGCAATTTAATCTCCCCTGATTTAAGGTTGTGCTATCATCTAATGTTCAGTTTCAATGATCCAGAGCCATGAAACTCAATTTATGACTTTCATCTGCTAGAGTGTTCAAATTCACTGCTCCCAAATGAAATTTTAATGCACATTCAATTGTACATACGCCTTCTCTCCTAATGGTTTACATTTCCCGTTACACTTCTAATATACCTTTCTTTTGGAAGGCATGAATGTGTTGAAATTATGAAACAAAAAGAATGCTATATAATGGTAAGCCAAGGACTAAGGTGGACTGTAAGATACTGAGAAGGTGCAGAAAGCTTGCATAGATCCAACCATGGGAAAATTTTTAAGAAAATGTGTGATCTGTTGGGACCTCAAACCATATATAAAGAAAATAGCAATTATAGGGTTTGTGAATATGGGGATATGATTGTAGATTTCTAATTTATTTTGTGATCACTCATCATGCAATTCAATACTAAAAAAAGCAGTGGTTAGTCATTCAGTTGTAGGAATGGAAAGAGGCAGGCCACTGATGCTGCAGCCCCAAGTGTGCCTACTGTTATCAGCTGATAACAGATGAATATGGAGCTTTGATGGAGGGGTAACTGGCAAGGAAAACTGACAAATGCAGAGACAAATCTGCCTCAGTGTGACTTTATCTATCACACACACCACATGAACTACTGTGGGACTCAACCCAGTTCCCTAAGGGGAGGGGCTGGTGACTAACAAGCTGAGCTAGGCATTCTAAGGTATGTGACACACACCTCGCAGCCTTGCATTTTCCTTCTCCATGCGTATAAGCAGTAGCTGCTGGTTGATGGCTTTCTTCCACAAGGCACGCAGTTCATCTCGATCTCGCTTCACTGGGCGCTGTTTTGGAGTGACTTCACCCAGGCCCCGCTCTGCTAGAACAAAAAAAGCAAGCATGAAGGGCTGTCATACACTCTCCTAGTTTCATGTCAAATTTGCTCTAGTGATAAAATCTCAGGTGAACAGCCATATCATTCCAGAACAGAAGTCCAGTGTTTTGGTGATTTTTCTGTGTCCCCATCATCAGGGAATGGCATACTGGGTGAACAGTTTCATTCAAGAAACTGACACATATTTTGTATATTTCTCATTGTCTGCTTTTGGTGAGTTTTAGAAGATGGCTCTGCTTCCATCATAGGTAAATGTATGAAACATATTCCACTAGGTCCATTAGGTGGAGTTAATTTTTATTCCCAGAAAACAGCAGTACAAGTCAGTGTATATAGTGTTGTTCACCCACAGGGTCTTTCTAAAAAAAATGTTAGGTTTAATTACATATAATTATCTAACTACATATCAAACATCACTGTATTTGATGTCTCTGATTTCAGGAGTCCTGGAAGAATATGCTGCCCCTGGTGGCAATGCCATGAAGCAGTGATAAAGATGGCATGCTCAATAGAACAGCATGTATTTTTAATGAAAAGATTTTACCAGACTGCTAGTATTACCACGAATCAACATGAATTCTTAACAAAATTTGAGTGCAAGAAAGCAGCAAGCATGTCTGCAACAAACAGATCACCTAACAAGTCTGAAATGACTGGGGGCATGACATACCATAAAAGGGATGTTGATGGTAATAAGTCTATCAGAACACCAGAAAACATTCACTGTGCTCAGCAAGCATTCATGCAGAGTCCCAGGAAATCTGTAAGATGCTTTTCTCAACAACTCAACTTTGGAGCATCAACACAGAAAAATTTGAGAAGATTTGCAACTGTTTCTGTACAAAATTCAAATGCAGAAAACCCTTCATGAGGCCAATACAGCCATGAAAATTTATGTCTTTATGGCTTTAAGAATTTTTTTCAATGATATTGTGACAGCTGATCATTATTTCCATGTTCCCAAGAATTCATTCCCTTTCTTCAAGCGATGGTCGTCAATTTCATAGAAACAGTCTTGCAATAGGATGGGGCTTGGCCACATATNGAATTTTTTTCAATGATATTGTGACAGCTGATCATTATTTCCATGTCCCCAATGAAGAATTCATTCCCTTTCTTCAAGCGATGGGCGTCAATTTCATAGAAGCAGTCTTGCAATAGGATGGGGCTTGGCCACATACTGTGACTGAAGTGATGGATGTGCTCAATGAACATTCTGATGACAGAGTTCTGTCGGACCATATTCCTGAATTGTTCCAATATGGCTGGGCCTGGCCACAACAGTCTCCAAATCTTAGCCCATGTAGCTATATCTTTAGGGCTTTCTGAAAGATAAACTTACACAGATAATCTCCACATAATCCAAGAACTCAAACAAAATTTTTGGCAGCAGCGAATAGCATCAGTGAAGAAACTCTGCTAGTTGTGCAAAAATTTCCTGTATAAGCTGCAGATGATATGGATGCCTATGATGCGGTTACTAAAAATGTGTTTACATGACTGCCAATTTCCCAAGACTACTGAACTCAAACACAACAAATACAGTGAGGTCTGCTATGCAGTTAGTTAATTACAACTTCTGTCCACAAAGTTCCAAGACTGAGTCTGTAAAAAGTACAAAGTTCAACTTATTAACTAATGGTTCCTGTCCCCTTCAAAGCAGTCCCCTCTGCAGTTAATATGCCCCTGCCACCGTTTGGGTAAGTCCTGGAAGCAGCTGGTGAATGCCACTTTCAGAATGGTGGTGAGCTTCGTTGTCGCAGCCGCTTGAATAGCCTCTATATTCTGATGATGCTGTCCTTTTAGTAGCTTTTTCAGTTGTGGAAACAGAAAAAAAAAATCACATGGAGAGAGGTCAGGGAATTATGAGGGATGTTGAAGCATAGTCACTCTGTGTTTAGCAAGAAAACTGTTGACATTTAGAGCTGTGTGTTGACTCGGATTGTCATGCAACGAAGTCCACTGTCCAGATGCCTATTGGTCAGAATGATGACATCAAAGTGCCTCGCGCATGTGTCTCACGGCAAGACAGACCCAACCAGATGAGAGTGGAACCCGAAATGGAACATCAAGAGAACATGGATGCCAATCTAAAGGAAGATGACCCGTTGTGTCAGAGTGGCATGGCACAAGAGGAACAAAGCCAGAAAAGATTGTAGCAGGGCCAGTGTGGCACAAAAAATCCGGAGAGGACAGACATTCAGGAGATGTCAGCCAAAACTGGAATGCAGCAAGGGCATAAGGAGCTGAGATGTAGAGGAGCCTCTACATCCGAGGAAAGGGAGGAAAACCGCCAACACTATCGGAGGATGGAGCAGAAGACAGCAGCCACAACTGGAAAAGAAGAAATCTAACAAGATTTGACAGGAAGACGTTGATATGGGGGAAGACCAGGGCAGAGATCAGATCAGTGATCAGCAAGAGGAGAACCAACAGAAACCTTCATGTGGGCTAGTTACGAGGAGCATTAATGTGTGTCCATTGTTTGCAGTTCTGAAGTGTTATAATTATCATGTGGGATAACTGTCTGTAGTTCCACTGGCTTACTTATCTGATAAAACAGCTCCATTAAATCTGTAATCCGTTAATTATTTTTCACGGATACATGGACATGTGACAATATTATTGAAAAACCGGGATAAATTTACAATGCTTATGGCATCTCTATACAGCCTCAGAACTCATTAAACAAAGAGAGAATGAATTTGATCTAACAACAGTACCATGAAAGCAACTAAGTCAAAATGCTCTACAAGTTATGGTCTTAGTGGATTTGCCACAGTAACAGCATAATGATATAGGGTACTTATCTTCCTATCATCATGGCCACAGTCTACACACATATTATCAGCCTCAATATGATGCAGACCACAATAAAACTTTACACGCCCATCAATCAGTCTCACTGACATCAAAATGACCCAGAGGCCTGCTGTCTCCTACCCAAGAGGTAAGGAGGCACTGTCTCTCCTACACAGCTGAGCTGTCATCATACAACTACCCCATTGGTATCCAAAGGACAGAGGTGCCTACCTACACCAGCCCATAAATGTGGAGGGATGTTAGATAACATGGAATGAAGGGGGACAAAAGAAGACCCATAGCTAAGAGCATATACAAAAGAAAAATACTGGATAGAAATATGCAACATTATATCAGCTCATTGCTCTTTAATCTGGAAAGCTGGATCACAGTAGACAATCTGGCATTGTCAGGTCTGGTGCATGAGTCATTCTGGTATAAACAGTATTATCTGCAGTGGAAATTATGAATATGTCCAATGGGTGATTTTAAAGCTAGCACAGAAATGTGTTTAAGGAAGTAACAGCAGCAGATGCTGAGGAAGAATGAGGAGGAGGGAGGGGGAAGAGAGGGTAAAGTCACAACTGCTAAACAATTTGTTTAGTTTTATGAGATCTAGCAGTTAACTTGCTGAAGTTTATGAAACTGATTACACTTTGAACCACAATGGGCTATGCTGTCAGCAGACAAAAATAAATCTAATGTTGTAAGTTTTGAGGTTTTCACGGCGGTGACTATGAAGAAAGCAGTCTTCTGGGATGTGGCACCATGTAGATGTGGTGTTAACCAACGTTCCTCCGAAATGTCGGTTAACACCACATCTACACGGTGCCACATCCCAGAAGACTGCTTTCTTCAAATCTAATGTTATAATGCATATATTCTGATACGTTGTCACCATTTCAAACCCTTCTCTGTCCTATTTCTAATACGAGGAATTGGCTGCTTACCGGATAAGTTCTTGCTAGGTGTCACAACCCTATTGAAGATAGCCTGGCGCCAAGATCCAGACTGCCTCATCACATTCTGGTTCAGTTCCTGCGTTGGTGATGTTTTTGAGGTGTGGCCAACTTTCAGGAATCTGTTCATAAAATCATTGCCAAAAATTTTTTTTTTAGTCTCATGCTCTTACACAGAACTGCCTTGCATGTGGGAAGTACCTGATCCGAGCTGGGGCTGGTTTGTGCCTGAGGAGCAGCAATCCTAAGTGAGCATTTCTACAGTCTCTCAAATCTGTATATAATGACCATTTCCTTCCAAAGTTTTCCCTGCCTGACACCAACAAATCATACTGAAAGCTATATAACCTTTCAAGCTAAAACAGCATTGTAAAATTACTCAGTACTTGACAAATCTATCATGCCTACACACTGCATGAGACAATGCAGATCTCTAATGCTATTATCATGAAATTTCTCATTCTTTGCGGTGTTCTGCTCATGTAGAATTAATTGTAAAAGATTATTAAAAAAACAGTTAAACATGATCCTGTATGATTAGAGCTCTCTGGGATATGATGCCACATAGTTTGGTAGAACATACCATGTTTCAGAAGAAACTGCTGTCTTTATCTTCAGAAACCTCTTCCCTTCCTCAGATGGAAGGAGCAGGTTCCATCAAAACATAGGTACCTAGCTACCTAACTACTGCATACCAGATGATCACAATTTTTATTATTTACTGGTGTCATAACCTCAGAGCTGATGCACAGAATCTGTATGCCACTATATGCTGCAGAGTATTCACACCATCTTCAGCTGATCTCCAACTGTGAGTTTCAATTGACAAATGTGATGATGTATGACCACCTCTGTGACCTAGTGGTCAGAGTTCCTGGCTATGGATCCAGAGGTCACAGGTTCAATTCCCGGCACTACCAGATTTTCTGAGAAGTAGTGGATCTGGAACAGGGTCCACTGAGCCTTGAGAGGATAAATGAGGAGCTATTTCATGGAAATGGTGGCTCCAGTCTAGAAAACCAAGATTAACGGCTGTGGGGATCTGTTGTGCTGACCATGTGACACCCTCTCTCCGCAAAAGTTGGTACTAACTTTGCTGACAAGCGGCGGTTGCTCGGTTGGTACAGTTCGCTTGCAGACTACAGGCTACGGAGTTTAATCCGATGATACAAGTACACTTATCAATAAAACTTTGTCTTAGTTTCCAGCATTATTTCTCTTTATGTGCACATTATTTGTAAAACATGTTATCATTCCCCTAATTAAAAACCCTGCAAAAATAAAGTATATACAAGTTCAGAAGGTTTTTCTCCTTTCCCATATATTCCTGATGGTTATGTATTATCACTACCACTTCCCATATTATTCTGTTTCCAGTAATTAATGTTCACTAGCCATGCATCACAATACTTAAAGGTGCATGTGCTTCATCCATCTGGCTAACCACTGCATTTATTACATAAAATCAGTTACCCTAAAGCTAAAATATGTCTGCCTGCCAAGCAGAAGAGGAAGATTTGAAAGGCCCAAATGATAAACTGTTACTCTCACATTAAACTACGTTCACTGGCCCTCTAGTACTGGGAGGTGTAAAACCCTATTCCAGACAATAAACTATTATCCCAAAATTAAAATACGTCTGTCCCGATGAGGCGGATTTTTTCAATTGACCTAATCCTTCCAGCTGCACTATGGTCCTGGGATTGGCTCAGCCTCTAACAGAAACGAGTACCAAGATTATTCCCAGGGGTAAAGGGCGCCCAGCGCGTAAGGCTGACAACCTCATGGCCATCTGTGAGCTGACTGTCTAGAAAATGTGGGAGCCTCAACATCTCACAACCCCATGGGCCTCTACGTCCTGTTACAGGGAAACATTTACTTTTACTTTACTGACTTTACTGTCAAACCAAGCACTACAATGGGATTTAAATTCGCAGATGATAAACTCCCAATAAAACACTTGCCAACCCTGTATTACTGGGAGATTTTAAATATGTGTTCAAAAGCAACAAAGGTAATGCACAGCTATGTCTCTATAACATGCCTGATGTTTCTTTTATCAATATGCTAGTGTCTATACCTGATCTCTAGTGACTACTTTTCACATACTAATTTAATTCCTTATTCTAATTATTATATGATATAAGCCTGGTCAACAGAATTTTACATGAGATCAAATTATGTCCTACTAAAAATTTCATATATTGTTTCATTTATGTGCAAACTTCAGTGAAACTATCATTTAACATCCTTTGGTTTAAGATTTAATATCATTCAGCATTCAATGTTAATAATCTCAAGTAATAATATAATAATTAAATTTCCTCAGTTTAGTGTTCAAATTCACTGAAGAATACTTCAGCATGCAAACCCCCCTGCTAAGTAATGACTGCGTAAATAACACCCATTGGTAGGAAACAGACACCTAACATGCACCAATGGACTAACTGGGAAGCAGGGTTCTCTACAAAGTCCATGTGACAGCTGCATGACACAACAACAGAAGAACCGCTGGGAGATGTGTTTTCTGTGCAGTCTGTGCCGAAGTGTTATAAGCAAGACAAGTATACAGTTTAATTAGTTGTGAGACAGTTCCTGGGCAGTAAGGACAGGAACACAGAAGTTGAGGGATCTACGGTATTGGAAGCCATTATCAGACAATGACTGGTGAAGACACAGCGGACTGAGAAGACTTAGTACATGCTGTAGTGAACTGCTGAGTAGGTGAATTAGTGAAAGAATTATTTTGTGATCTGCAAGTGTTCAATAAATCCAATTACCAATCCAAACCCTGTGTATAGCAATTCATACACATAACAATACTATCATCTGGGATGTGAAGCGGCCTCCGTAGTCTAGAGGTAACGTTCCCACCTCATGACTTGTGGTACGCGGGTTCAAATACCCAGCGGAGGTCGTCGAATTTTTAAGGACGGAAAAATTCAGGGAACAAGTTCTCCGGGAGGGACTTTAAGCTGTGTGTCCTGTGTCGTAACTTTATGGCATGTAAAAGAACCTCATATCCCCAAAGGGAACCACTGAGCCAAATTCCAGGACGTTTCCCACCCAACAATAGTCTCTAAGGCCTCTGATAGAGGGGGGAAGCATTATAGACACCACTAAGCAAGTGGCCAAACTCGCTTGCTCAGCGGGACTGATGGTACGCACCATTTATCGGTAGGGTAAAGAGACTGGTAGAATATCATAGAGGGAAGCACAATAGATCAAACTGGTCGCGGTGCATGGGGAAACCCACCCTCTCTAAAAAAAAAATAACTAATAATCTGGGATGTGACACCATCCCGTCTGATACATGTTCACTGATGTCTTGGTGGAGTGTAGTGTCTCCATCCTCAGGATCGAATGGCTTACAAATTGAACCTGATGTAGAGGCAGTTCATCTGAAATGTCAATGGACTTCTGCCAAACTACACAGTGCTAGATTCCCGAAGAGAGTACTGTTAACAGTCACTTCTGTAAGAAGTAAAAATCAACTGTTTTTCAAAGTAAACTTAATCCGGGATTTCATTGTATTACGGACTAAACTGGATTACTGTGAAACGAAGTGAGAAATCTAACTCTGGTGTCAACTGGTTGGGAGACAGTGCATGACAGTGCAAAAATTATGGCTGATAATGGTGAAATGCTGCCACCAAAATAAGGTTTATTATTTTAATGACCAATAGTTCTAAGGCCGTGAACCAAATGATAACACTCAAGAAGAGACTCACATGTTCATCATGGGACTTGTTTTCTGCTGTCCATTCGGAGGGGTAACAGAAGTCAACTGTTGATGGGAGTTGCTTGCAGAAAGGCTGCCATTTGGCTGCTTTACTTGCAGCTCTCGTTTCATTATCTCGCCTTCTGCTGTGCCCACGGTAGATGAACGTGGTCGCAGGCTGCTGGCACCGCTGTCTGTTGCATTGCTCTCAGGCACCTCGAGTGCTGGAGCTGGTGATGAGCGGGAAGTTGGGCTAGCATGTCCTGATGAAGATGGTGGATCCTAGGAAAATATCATTATCTTCCTTTTGAAGAGTAAATGACATTATTTTCCAGCTATGATACCTGAACCATGAAACGATAAAATAACAGGGTACTGACAAGATGCATAATGAGGAGCTTTGTAACTTGGCCCTCTCACTGGTAATACTTTTATGACTCTTAAACTGAAAAGGATCAGATGGGTGGGACATGAAACATGAACACGAGAGAAATGAGAAATACATATGAAATATGCTTATAAAACCTCAAGGGAAATGAATAAGTGTGAGAAATAGGCGTAACAGGTGGATAATATTAAAATGACAGAAAGGTGTAAAGGTGTGTATTCAAGAACATATGATCCATGTGGAATGTCAACGTTAATAATCACCACCACAAAGAATGATATTGGAGAAAATCCTGAGTTAGTTCAATACAAGCCAGTTTTGTAAGGTCCACTTTATTGATGTCTTCCCATTCATGTCACATGTTCCTCTTTGCACTAGTTGAAACATACTGATTACGTCAAACGTGATCAAGCATTTATTTTCGTTCACACTGAGAGACGAAGTTTCACACTCAAATAACACCGCTCTCTCTACCCCTCCCTCCCTCCCTCTGTGCGCACAGGCACGCATGTGTGTGTGTGTGTATACATATATATATCCCCACAATTTCAGTATACACATACTCCTCACTTTACAAAAGGGATAGATTTCCTGGAAGGCATTTGTTAGGAACCTGGCAGACTTCACATGCAGAGTGGCTCTCTGGGCCAGACCCCAGGATATAACGGTCAGATTTGTAAGTGGATTCATCATCACTAAGGCTTATGGTTCATCCTTGGGTTGCAGATGGAGGAGATGGCCTGCAGATATGGAGGGTAGCTGTGAATATATCGAATAAGCAGTCAAAATAGATGAGAAGGGATAGTCCTCCAGCTCAGGGGTTGGGCACAATAGTCAGCTTCCTGGCTGAGATTCAAACCTGGAACCTCCATCATCTCAGCCAACTTGCTTGGTCAAAGGAAGATAAATGTAAGCACACGTATATATTTATGACAATGAACATTTAATTATAAATTAATAGTACTACCTAACTTCTGGCGTGTCGGTTGGATCTACAGAAAACATAGCTTCCCCTTTTATGGCATGTTGGATCATGTAAGATTTGAGGCTTTCACGGTGGTGACTATGAACAAAGCAGTCTGCTTTTACCGATTCTCACGGTCTCTTCGCTTGTATATTTCTTATATTTTTTCTTCTTCCCTGAAGATGGAGGCGATACGATCCTCCGAAACATCGGTTAACACCACATATACATGGTGCCAAATCCCAGAAGACTGCTTTCTTCATGTTGGATCATGTTTACAGAGCTGAGGCCTGGCAACGAGTCGACCAAATCTGTTACAATATGCTGCCCGGTCAGGGCTATCAGACATCTCAGGGGGCACTGACACATGATGATGCAGCAGTAATGGGATGATGTTTGGCATGGGAAAACTGAAGGAATTTGGAGAGAAATATCCAGTGCCATTTCATTCACCACGAATCTCATATGAAGTCACATGGTACTGAATCTGAGGTTCTGTAGCAAGAAGACAGCATCTAACTGCCCAAGTAAATGAAATATTCTGAGATAAAACTTACAACATATAGTTAGAACACTGAGGACAGTAAACAACATGCAACACAGTACAGAGACAGCAGCTGGTTTTGTGAGAGTGTGCAGGGTTGGCATTACACATGAGCTTGCTTCTGCTGTACACATACAGAGAAAAAATAATTCATTTTCAAAAATACAATTTCATTACTTGACAAGCATAAGAATGAGGGTGTTAAGTGAAGTGTTAACAAGGACTGAACCTCATTCCCAATTTCAGCTTTGGTTAGCAACATCTTGTGACACACGAGTGTGTTGTCTGAGTGACAGGATGGCTTTAAAATTATAAAATGAACTTAAGTGTAAATGGGAGAAGCAATATATATGGATAAATACCGTCTACAATATTATATTTCAGCATCCTGTTACACTCACACAATATATATGGATAAATACCGTCTTAAGTGCAACAAATTTTATTGTAGTTTTTACTTCTTTTCCTCCTCCACACTACATGTTTCGGCCCTAAATGGCCATCATCAGGTGTGTATCACTCACGTAGCTGTTAAACTGCTTTTTAAAATTTAAAATTACCAGTCTTTCTAATTGTATAAAATCTTTGTTAATCTACACGCGTCGATTTGATTTTTAAATTAGCACTTTTTAAAACTTAATTCAAGTTAAA
>NW_019730103.1:1399784-1407647 GCF_002891405.2 Cryptotermes secundus | reverse complement strand
TTCATTAAGTAATTAATACCTGACAATTTGTGCTCGAATGGATGGCACGAGCTGTTAGGTATTATGATGTCTGTTTGTGTGGGTTTTCTATATATTTCGAATTGCAAGCTATCTTCATTACGATGTATTGTTATATCTAGAAAGTTAATAGATTCTTCTTGTTCTCTTTCAATTGTGAACTTTATAGTTGGTTGCAATTCGTTAATTTCTTTGAGTGTATGTTCTATGTTCGTTATTTTTTCATCATATATTATTAATATGTCATCGACATATCTAAAGTATGCCACTATTTGTTGTTTTACTAGAATGGGAAATATTTGAGTGTGTTCCATATATTGTATATATGTTTCTGCTATTATTGCCGATGTTGGGGCTCCCATAGCTAGACCATCTGTTTGTTTGTAGTAATTTTGGTCAATTTGAAAGCAACACTTCATAATTTCCATGTCAGATACTGAGCTACTTGAACCTGAAACTAAACAGACAATACAGAGGATGACGCATAATATTAATGAGTGCTTTTCTTTTGTGATTTATTTTATGCGTTCGTATCTAGATTATATGGTGTTGAATGGTAAGATGGTTGGTGAATAGTGAACAGGAAAGGATCTGAAAGGAAGGGTCGTAGCCTAAATGAGGTACCATCCTGGCATTTGCTTTCAAGGACTGAGAAAAATCACAATAACCTCACTTAGGATGGCCTGGGTCCTGGTCAAGATTTGAACCAAGAACCTCCAAAGTACAAAACAAGAGTATTCTTAAAATACCACCCTGCTCAGTACGAAGATTAAAATGGGATCAAAGAAAGATGCAATGGAGAGACGTTACAAAGGAATTACAGAGAAAGAAATCTGGCATGACAGAAACAGATGGAGACGATTTTTTGCAAAACTACCCTAAAAAATTGCATGTCAAAATTTAGCTAACCCCTGTCTAACAAAGGAGTTAGGTTCTTTGAGAATGGTGCAGTAGGTAAATCCATGGACAAACACAGTACCTCATGGGTTAAATGAGGATATATGAATGCCTGCATATAGTTTCTCACGAATACCTACATACATAGACTTTTTATACATGCAATGAATGGCCTTGCTTATACTGCAGTAAGTTACCAAAAGCTCCATAGCTTATATTGCATGCACTATAACTACTTCGTCTATATGCTGCACGATCAATGAGGTGTCAGGAGGTAAAACAATTTCCTTGACATTAGGATAAGTGAATTTCAGTGTTTCAGAGTCATGGCCAGGGTCAGACTGTATATTCAAGTTTTCCACATTCAGCAAACAATTGTTTACACCTTTTACCAAAATGATTGATTCAGTTTTGAAGTTGATTACGATCGTATATCCACAAGTATGTTGTACAGAATTGCAAAAAATAGTAGAAATGAAAGAGTGACTCCACAAGTTTACAACACATGCATGCACCCTTGGTCACATGGCACACATCCAGATGGTAGTCTAATTCTTGCCACACTTTGATCAGTATGTTTGGCGTGATGGGCTTAACAGTCATGGTGATCCTGCTCTGCAAATGAGGTATGCCCACAGGTAGCAGTGCATAAAGAATTTGTCCTTCATGTAATCCCAAAGGAAGTAGTCACATGGGGTTAGGTCAGGGGACCGTGCAGGCCAAGGACAGAAAATCAAGTTCCCACGATCACACTGTCCAATCCATCTATACAGAAGAACGTCACCCAACCAGTGATGAACGCCTCAACGAAAAATAGGGGGAGACCCATCCTGCTGCCAAATGAAGTCCTCTGGTTCATCTTCATGCAGTTTACAGAAGAACCATGCCTGAAGCTCCAATCACTTTGGTACACACTACATAAACAAATGTTAACAAATGTGTGTCTGACAAGAGTCTAATGTACTTATTTAGTGCTATGTTACTTTACCTTACACAGTGCAGCATTCATTGGTAGACTCAGTTCTTTCACAATTGGTTCAAAATCATCCCGCGACCCCTTGCGCTTAAGCAGCTGATCAAATGAACTTGTGAGTGAACGTTTGGCCTTCATGAAGATGGTACTCCCACCCAGGTACTGATTGAGGAACTCGCTGCGGTTCTCAGCTGTGTCATGTGTGTGGCGAGCCTGTTTTCCTTCACAGTGTGCTCGCAGTAGCATCATGAGAAACTCATTCTGCTCACGCAGACTCGAGGTCTCCACTCCTCGGAATTTGGTTAATATCACAGATTGTTCCTCTTCTGGCAACACCTCAAGTCGACGAAAAATAATGTTTTGTGTGCGCTTATCGTTCAAACCTGAAATACATCCCAAAACCTGGTTCTGAGAAGTTCTTTACCCTTATGATAAAGTGGACATGTACAAAACTGCCATTAATGGACTAAAACTTTGCAATCAGACTCATTTGCTTAATGTTTCTTATTATTCTACTATGGCAAAGACACGTTTACTACATGCCTAAGCTCTATGTCAACTTCCTGGAGACCTGGTGTACTCCAGAACCAGCGTGGATGTGGTGGAGATAGTAAAAATCCGTGTCACTGTTCAGAATTGAACCATGGTCACCTTGCTCACAGCCAGTCACTGTGCTGAATGACATATTGCAGCTCATATTTCCTTTTGTGGTGTACTTTATGACATCAGTTTCCAGATTATATGAGTACATCATCAAATTGCAGGACAATTGATGAATGATGAATTGAATGAATTTAGAAGGAAGCAGTCACAGCCTAATTGGGATACTACCCCAGAGTTTGCCAAGTAGGACTGAGGAAAAGCACAGAAAAACTTGCCCAGAGCCAACCGAGTGGAAGGTTGGCCATAGCACCGACAGGTAAGGGAGATGGAAAACTGCTATATGTCCAGTGTTGCTAAGCGAAGTTAGATACGGGCTGTTCATCAATATTAGTGAACGCTGCTAGGCAAGGTCAGTTTAGATTAGCAGAAGAGGTAGAACACAAAAGTAAGGTTATTCTAGTTGGAGTGTTAGAAACTAGAACAGTGAAGATTAAACAGTAAAGTGGAGCATGGGCAAATCTGTAAACATGTAATCAAATGAAGAGTAAGTTTAAGCATCACATCTCATCATTCTAGAACCTTACTCCTATCCCCTACACATTTGAAAGAAAAGACAGAGGAAAAGTACTAGAGGACAGTAGGAATATTAAGATAACATTAATTAGCATAGTTCTAAGCAACTTGGTGACAGCCTACTGAACAAGAGAAAAGCTCGGATAGTAGCAGCAAAATAGGGATTTGGGTTTCAGAGACTTGTGAGCGGCTGTGGTATAATAAGGGGTAGCATTAGGCTACGTTGCTACAGGCTACTGTCCTTTCCACAGATGATTTTGATCAGTCTACCACAACATGGACGATTCATAACTTGCACAAAATTCCTGCAGAATGCCTTAATCCCAAATTCTCTGAGAATCTGGATGAATACACTGGTGGGCGAATCCTCAGAAGAAATGTGTTGGGGTTTAAATGGTTGAAAAGTGAACATAATCAGACTTCAGAACATTAGGCAGTCAGCAGTTATGTTGGTTCCCAGAGCAGAACACACAGTTGGTACGGTGCTTCTTCGAACAGACTGAAACGTCCTGCTTAAAATGGAAGAAACTAATAACAGTGCATGCTGAAAGAGAAGTATACTTTATTTCGAATGTGTTTCTAACATGAAAACATAGCTAAAAAGGTGATTATCACTATTAAAGGTAAAGTTGTCCCTGTACTTAATTAATTAAGCACTATGCCATGAAGACACATGGGGGAGTGGAGGTATGGCTCCAACTTTCTTGATCTTTGTACTACATGGTGCTGAGTGAGCAGCTTCACAAGGAGAGTATTTTAAAGATGACAGCAGCTGCTAATGCACTGGTAAACAAATTTTGCTTTCACAGGGCCATTCTGGGAATTAAATTGTCGCACCTTGTACTACATATAGAATGTAACAAAACTCAACGGCAAAACTTCAGAATCAGACTCCTCATATAGAGAGAAGAAAAAAGTGTATGACATGGTTCCAGAAATGAATAATTACAGAGTTATCCGACCTTTTAGCAACGTTAGTGCAATCAGACACTCCGAACACTGTTACTCTGAATATGTCGTAATGCCAGCTGGAACACTCTGGTCACATATCAGATGAAATGTTCAAAGTGACCTCCTCCTGCCCGAATACAGGCCTCCGCTCATCACATTGAGTGCCGCACACAATCAAAAATGCCTGGTGTAGTGTGTACTGTCTGACAGGCTCAATATTTTGCTTCAGGTAAAGAATGCTTCAATATTGATCTAACTACCTACTATAAATAAATGCTCTTTACACCCTCACCTTCTGCATCAGCACACAGTTTGTGGTACCATACCATGGGACAGTGTTCACAGGTCAACACTGGCAGCTTCTCACGCCGCTGTGTGTCGGATGTGGCGAGAAATGCTTGTCTTATGGCTGTGGAAGCACATGAAAGAGTTGACATCAGTCACAGTAATGATATGACTCAATCATGACACACCAAATCCTCAGAGAGCATATACCATAAAGTTCATCTGCTAATGCTTAAATGCAGAGGGAACCCAACAAACCTACTTCCATCCTCTGGAACAAAAGGAGGCCAAAAACTGTTTTTCTGACAAAAATAGTTACAAAAGAAAGATCTGGTGCCAGTGGTAATGCTAATTCATAGATCAAAGGAAAATGTTTTTTGTTAATTTATATTTCAAAACACCACCCCAAATGAATTCCGAGATATGCCGTTGCATAGACGGCGTGCATGCATCAAATGAATATGTCAAACATCTTACCTGCCACCACATCATCAGCTACGGACTCAGACTGGCACTTTAACACATATCCAATATAGCACTCCACATTCAGCTCTCGGCAGATAAACCCAAAATGGTCTGCATGCTTCAGTCCCTGCAGAAAAGGTTCCATCAAATCACAGTGAGTCTTTATGATCAAATTACTGATGAAGTTGAAGAAATACCAATATCTACCTTAGTGGTGAATTTTGCAGTCTTAAAATAAAAAAATAACGGAGCTTCAGGATCAAATGGACTGAATTCAAACCTCTTAAAAGTAGACGAGTCTTATACACAGACTATGGAAGCTGAGTGAAAAGATATGGAAAGAGGAAATATTTCCCAGTGAGTGGGAGGAAGGGTTAATATGCCCTATATACAAAAAAGATCAAATGATGTGAAACCACTCGTGTGGTATTTCTTTTCCGAACACGGCATATAAAGTGATCACAGTTATACTGTTTCAAAGACTACAATGCATCATGTAGACAAATACTGGAAATTATCAGTGTGGGTGAACGGACAGACACATGGATGGGTTAATGGGTGGGTGGATGGATGGACAGACAGGTTGTATGTTGAATGAAGGAAAGGCACAATTCTGATATCTTGAGAAGTTTGTAAAATTCCTCAGTGTTCTGGAGACAATTACCATCTCTTACTCCCTTCACTATAGCTCAGTCAGCATAGTGACTATGGGATGGACAACCAAGGCTTGATTTCTGCAAGAAAAATCGAGTTTTCTCCTTCCCACTGTGTCTGCACCTGCTTTGGGGCCCACCAAACCTCCTATCCAACGGACACTGGGTTAATGAGTCTGGGATGGGAAACTGACCAATCACCTCTATTTAGTGCAAGGGCTGAGTACGAATGCACTGACTTACATGAAACTTCCAATTTAACAACTCCTGTAACCCAAATATCTCCAGCTCTACCAGAGTATATATTTGAGAAGTCTCATTTTCATCTGTAAATATCTGCATAACTTGCACTATCAATTCATGGCCTCTTTGAGTGAATCACCTTGTATTCTTGTACGGATAGTACACACTCCGAGTTGCCACGTAAGTGCCAACTGCCCCTACGGTATCAATCACTTGGCATCATTGTTATTTCATAATTTCTTTGTGCGAGGAACTGAACAACTGAGCACTCTATGGAACATACTGCATATCCACCAAAGTACATGGCATCCTATCCTAGAAGACTGTAATCTTACTCACCATTATGTGTTTAGTAAATGGACAATGGCATGCACAATCATATCTGACACAGCAGAATTACATTCAAAATCCAGTTCACAACTTCCAGTCCATCAGTACCTGGATACAGCTGGCAACATCCTTCAGGTGTTTGTGCAACAGGATCTGCTTTCGATCAGGACTAATAAGCCTTAGGTCAGTGCGACCAACTTGAAACAGCATTGTGCGATTGTGGTCACTATGGGCCTGAAACAGCAAGATCTCATCTTGAATATACTAACAGTTTCTATATATTAATACTGTGGCGTGTAGACCCATTGATAGGCAGTGAAACTGTAAACATTGACATTGCTAGACAATGCCTGCAATAGATGCAGCCAACAGTAGAGGAACACTGTTTTCTGTGTCTGCAGAAGGACTGTTTCTATGCAATTGGTGCGCTGTGACATCACACAACAGTATGCAGCCGTCATGTGGCATGTTTCCTGCGTGTCCATTAGCTTGTGGATTTGCGGTGACATCACACAGCAATAGTGAATAGGAGTCATGTGATATGTCTAGTGTTGGTCGATGTCAGTCACTCGGTAATATAAGTGAGTGTCATAGTTCAGTTAGGAGCAGTTACAAGTTACGAGAGAGAAATAGTAGCGGCGGAATCACGAGAAGAGATTGAGTTGGAACTAGACGTGACAGTGAGTGTGTGTGACGGTCCTGAGTTCTGAGTTGCAGTAGAATTATAAGAAAGAAAGAGTAGTGGCAGACGCATGCAAACAGAGTGAAGTGGAACCAGTAATACAGAAGAATACAGTAGGTTGGCCTGTGAAGATTTAACGTGTGATTTGAAGACTTTATGTGCACTATATTGCAGTGAGATTGGAAGTGTGCAATTTAGTGAGACTTCTACAGTTCTGTGTTGACATCCGTTGCTAGGAGACGACTAGTGAAGACAGAGAATCCTAATGCATGTGCAATGGTGAACTGGGAAGTGTGTAAATCAGTGACAGCACTGTATTGCCTGTATTTAAGTGTGATTAAGAGAGAGTGTAACCAAGGTGCCAATAAATCCAATCATCCAAACTAAAACCCATCATTCTTGTCATGCGAACCACACTACATGTGACAATACTAATCTTTTTGTAATTCCCAGTCTTTTCTGATTTATGGATCAGTTACAGACAAGCAGATTTTCTAAGAAGGGCTACAGTGCGTGAATGCCTCATCATTCAGTTTTATAAATAAGTTCTGGGAATAAATAACAACACATAATTATCTTTATGTGCTGCCTAAAGTCCATTTAAACTTATAGATTAACACATCTATGTATATCACAGTCCACCAACAACGAAACAAACTGTTCCTTTTTCTTCTACTTACAATTTTAACACAACATGTTTCAGCTCTAGATGACCATTTTCTGGTGTCTTAATATATTAAAACTGCTACACTGCATTAATATGCACTGAAATCACACACTATAGTCAACTTACTATAATAAAATCAAATGAAATAATACCCATTAAAATTTTCTGTTAAAATTTTCATTACTTTTGTGAAATTCTATTCCACCTCACAAGGGGTGCTGTCCATTTGTTTAGAAATATGATGGGGTACCCAAAAGAAACCGAACTAATTTTTTTGTGGGCAGAGCTTTTGTAGTACCGCGTTTTGCCGCTATGAGCGCATAGAGCTAACATTCCTGAGTCGATAAGCCGACTACCGTTGCTTCAGAAGGTAAGGACTAGTTTCGGCAGAGTTTATAGTGACAACTGTTTTGTGTGATCGTCGTTTTTGCAATGGCTCGAACACATGAAAATGTTGAAAAAATTCGTGAAATCATCAAGAAAGATCGACGACGGACCATTGAAGAAATTGTGGAGCTGTCGG
>NW_019730103.1:1304218-1399758 GCF_002891405.2 Cryptotermes secundus | reverse complement strand
GGTGAAATCAAACATGAAAACAATGCTGATTTGTTTTTTCGATGTGAGAGGAGTCGTCCATTCAGAGTTTGTTCCGCAGGGTCAGACAGTTAACCAGGCTTTCTACTTGGAAGTTTTGAAAAGATTGCGCAACAGTTTGCGGCGAAAGCGGCCAGATTTGTGGCAGTCGGGTGACTGGTTTTTCCATCATGACAATGCCCCTGGTCACACAGCCCTGTCTCTATGACAATTCTTGACCAAAAATGGTATGGCCCCTGTTCCTCACCCTCCATACTCACCCGACCTTGCCCCGTGCGACTTTTTTTTTTGTTTCCTCGAATGAAAAGAGACATGAAAGGAAAGCGTTTTGCTGATGTTGCTGAGGTGAAGGAAAAAACGACAAAGGCGCTGTCAAGCATCTCAAAAGATGAATTTAGACAATGTTTTGAAAAATGGAATAAAAGACTAGACAAGTGTATTAGTGTAAGTGGAGAGTACTTTGAAGGGGACTGAAGGTTTGTGCTTAAAATTTGAATAAATAAGTTTAAAAAAAAATAAGTTCGGTTTCTTTTGAGTACCCCCTCGTATATGTTTATCTGCAGATGCTTTATTGCAGCAGCTTGTTTTTATGTTCGTTAGCCCATTGTTCTGTTACATCTGCAATCTGCAATATGCCCCTTGCTCGTGCATTGTTCCTTCTAGCAGCGTGTGCTGTTGTCTTCACTAGTGAAGGTATCATGCATGTAGATGAAGATGTCTTTTTATCCCACCTCCCATAGGTGGGTTCCGTCTCATTTGGTTTATATATCATGCCTTCTGTTACTACTGTGTCTTGACATGGGGACTGGGTCCATGAATTTGGCCTAACAGAGTGGATTTTTTACATGATGATGGAGACAACACTTAGACTCTCAAACATCATTTAAAATAAAAATTATTATGGTGGATAATGCCCAGAAAATTTACGATTCTACTTTTAGACAACTTTCTTCCTTTTAAAAAAGATAAAAGTGGGCTTATGAGATCACGTTGCTGTCTTGTGTATCAGTATGTATAGCCCCACTTCAACAACTTTTGAATTCCTGAACCAATATTTATGAATACTTGTTACATACTTTATGACACCTAAGGCTATCTCAATGGTATTCTTCCTGAATCTCTCCAACAAGTAATACCAACACTGCAGGTTCTCATATTGTTGAGGTATTAACATTAATATTATTTGAATCCATGAACTTATCATCATAAAACATTGTACATAAGTCATGTCACCTCTGGCTATGTGAGTAGATACTCCTCCCATCAGTAGTACCAATACTGCAGCCTCTCAAACTGTTGAGGTAATAACCTTAATATTATACTACTTGAATTCATAAACCTATTATCATAAGACACTGTATGTATATTATGCCACCTGAGGTCAACAGCATACATCATAAACCCTTCTCATCAAACAAAACAAACAAATAAGAACTCCATGGTTTTAGTCTGCAAGCGAACTATATTGACTAAGCGACCGCCGCTTGTCAGTGAAGTTTGTGCCAACTTTTGTCATCAGCATTATTAATATTACAGACCCTCAAACTGTTGAAGCAAAACCTTAATATTCTTTGAATGCCCTCACCAGTCTTCATGAAATTTGGTATACAGCCTGCCCATCATTAATACCAACACTGGTACCTTATACAACCAAATCTCTCCTCAATTATGTCATCTGTGGATTAAAATGCTGCCACTATTGATACTTAAATTGAAAATACAGAAGTGGAATGATTTCTGAAGGCAAGTGATTTATACCAATCACAAGATATCCCTACTGAATTTTCAGCAAACAAAGTGATACCAAAGCAAATTTTTCTGTGGCTATTTCAGCTTTCCCCTCCAATCATCATTCCACCAATGCCCTACCTCATTTATCACCAATTTTGACATGTGTGTGTGGTGTCTCACAGTTACACTAGTTGCAGCATCACTGGTGGTCTGACACTTGGCCAGTGCATGTCTCAGAGCTACTTACTGTGCCCTCTGACTTCCTCAACTCCTTTGCACTACCAGTGGATGCTGCTCGGTTTCTCATAGGCTCCAGAGGAAGTGACCTAAAAGCACAAAAACATTATACACGTCAATACTTGATGTTCTCATGGCAGCGAATATTCAAATTTCTATCATTGAATCCCCAGGACTGACGGTAACTAAACAAAACCACAAAACTCCTCATTGCAGGCAGATAATTCAAAGTACTTTGCTAATGGTGTGACACAATGGCTACTACTTTTCTGAACTTTGTACATTGTCCAAATTTCAGAAACTGGCTATAATTCTGTCATCATGAGAATGAAACCTATTCTGTCAGGTCCCTACTTAAAGATACTCCCACTGATTGTGAGCAGCTCTTTCCAAGATCCCAACACAGTAGGTTTTTTCACTTGAAGACAACAATAGAGCCATGTAAGTTTTGAGGTTTTCACGGCAATGACTATGAAGAAAGTCGTCTTCTGTGTTTAGGTGAAGATTACAAGGCGCCTAAACCCAGAAGACAACTTTCTTCTTAACAATAGAGCCAATTTCCAAAACATAACAGTTTTTAAGAAAGTGAGATCAGGCTTTACCAGTGCAAGGAACTCTAAACTGCAATTACTGCTTACTGCTGCTTCATCCATGCTGATTCATTGCTGAGGGTAGAGCTGGTGCATACTGGAAGCACTTCACTTGGTGCTGATGGCTGTGAATGCTGATCCACCAAAATGCTGCCTTCCCCTTGAGAAGTTATACTGAGAGCCTCAATGGGATCCCCAAGCTTCATGCTGCTGGTAGGTGGCAGCACCAAAGGGGACAGAACCGTGGGTGACACTGCATTCAGCTGGTCAGCAGTCTCCATGTCTCCATCACACCCTGAGCCCTGTGACACCAAGTAAAAGATTAGATTAAAGGGAGGTTATTATACGACTCACGCACATGACTTTAATTGATGAGCGGGAGAGATTAAAATCAACAAAAGACACTGAATGGCCAGCTGAAGCAGTCACAACACTTTTCTTACTGCAAAATAGGTCTAAGGGAGAGAATATCTCTTAGAATCTCTTTTCATTCACACTGTGGAAACAGTTCTTATGAGTAAAAGTCTAACAGCTGAGTAAAGACAGTGCAGAGACCATGCTATAGCTCAAGCAGTAAGTCGCTGGCTTCCCACCGCGGCGGCACAGGTTCAAGCTGGTCAAGCGGGATTTGTAGTGGACAAAGTGGTGCTGGGGCAGGTTTTCTCCAAGTACTTCAGCTTTCCCTGCCAATCTTCATTCCACCAATTTGTCCATCATCATAATCACCCGGGGCAGGTACAATAGGCCAATCAGTGGCCGCCGTGCCGAGTGGACCCAGCTGAACTCCACCCCCCACTAAGTCAATTAAAAAAATTAAAGACAGTGCAGGAATTATATCAGTAGTAGAGTAAGAGCCGGTGCTTATTCTGACTGACTTTCAGGTTATACAATAGCAATGCTTCATCTGTAGAGGTTATTTAACCTCAAAGGAGCTGTGCACTTTCTGAAAAGAGAGTAAGTAACAATTTGGAAGGAAATGGTCATTGTCTTCCTAAAGGTACTGCCATCCTGACATTTGCTTGAGATATTGAAGAAACCCATGAAAACCTCAGTCAGAATAGGTGATATCATGTACCAACAAAACATAAGGGATGAATGTTATCCCTACACCAACCTACCTGTTTCCAGAACACCAAATTGTGGTGATACATCATGCTGAAAAAGCCATTATCATGTCTAGGTGAGTTTAGCCTGAAGTTTGTGTTTTGATCTGGATTATTTGATAAGCAGATAGACACACATACATAAGCACACCAGATTAGTCAACTGTAGACATGTCAACCAAGAAATAAATCAAGCATATAACTCTGGAAGAACTGAAAAGGAAAACACTGAGGTTTATCTAAATGTTTTGC
This sequence comes from Cryptotermes secundus, assembly GCF_002891405.2. NCBI lineage: Eukaryota > Metazoa > Arthropoda > Insecta > Blattodea > Kalotermitidae > Cryptotermes > Cryptotermes secundus. The sequence continues at coordinate 1,395,827 of NW_019730103.1, read as the reverse complement.
GTCGCTTTCTATGCAGGGAAGTTAATAATTTTGATGTTAGACTACATAAATGCCTTGAAATATTGTGATGCGGGGTATGTCACATTCAGGATGCACTAAGATACTATGTTCTGAAAGCCATTTCTCATTCATGTCATTACATTGACAGAAGCAAATCATATTAGGGTATCGACTTTCAAACACCACGTGGTTAAACACGTTCACAATACAATCCATACAAACAAAACATTTCAAGCAAGAGATGGAACAATGTCACATAAAAGAGAAATTACACATCTAAAAACGAAATTCACTAATAAAATGAAAAATGTTAGTACTTTTGTGATTTACCCTTATGAACCAATGACTAGATAGATTAATATAATTTTTACCGTCAATGCAACAATACTTCATTATTTAGCAACCTTAAATGAAATAGTTTACTGCAGTATGAACCACGCAGCGCAAGGAACCGCATAATATAAACAGCACATATTAACCATTGGCTCCTGACAACAGGAAAGAAGAGTGATCTATTCTCTTGGAGAATGGTAACATTATAGTACTAACATGGCGATCCAATGCAGCAAAGAGTAGAAGAAATTTGATGAAGCCTATGCGTGGTCTACTGAAGTAACAAACACGAAGCCACTCATAGCTTGTACCATTTTGAAAGATCATTTTAAATATCAAATTGTGGATTTAGGATCACCTAATTATTAAATTAGGTTTAACCCATTGTTATATATATGACTGTATCACATGCATGATTTTTATGCTGATTTTTATTCTCCTTTTATTTTATTTTATTTTATTGTTAATTTTTACCAAAGCCTGGTTTTACCTAGGTTGTGAATTGAAATTAAACTAATTTGTATGAACCATTTAGAAAAACTGGAATGTTAGCGTTTCAGTTCGGTAATAGTATGTGAGAAATTTGCAGCACCTCAAGATGACCCATTTGAGGTCGAAACACGTAGTGCACAATATATAAATAAATAAATAATAAAGTATTGTTGCACTGATGGTAAAAATTATATATGTTCATTGTATATACAGGATGCAGTTCTTACAAATCCTTGCACCACAACCATCTTCAATCCAGTCTGCATTCCATTCATAAGATTTAAACCTCTAGCAGTCCAGCACTTCGAATGTAGCTCTCTGTTTAAAGAGGCCTCATGACAGTTACTCAGATCTATTTAGATTCCCATGTGACAAAAGCTTAATTCAGCTAGAACCTCAAAATTCCACTGAACATGTAAACCTGCTTTTTCTTTATCATGATACCTTCAAGAGGTGGGACTATTTACCAGTCCCAGTTCAAATAGATATCTTTTCAAGTAGCAGTGTCCCAATAATATCCCTGTGGCTTCTCTCAAGTAGTTCCCATTCAACCCTATCTTATCAAAGACTAAACATGCTGCAGGGAATAAGATAGAAATATCAATTCGTGATTTATTGGAGAGGCCTTACCAGCGATCCTCTATGACATGGATCCTCATCTTGACACATGGCTATCACAACACTGCTGCCTGGAGTCTGTGCTTCGCTGAGATGTGCACTGCTGCATGCAGAGGCTCCAGCTGCTGATATGTTATGATTGCTACCAGTGGGGGCTCCAGCTGCTGATATGTTATGATTGCTATCAGTGGGGGCTCCAGCAGCTGATATGTTATGATTGCTACAAGTGGGGGCTCCAGCTGCTGATACATTATGATTGCTATCAGTGGGGGCTCCAGCTGCTGATATGTTATGACTGCTACAAGTGGGGGCTCCAGCTGCTGATACGTTATGACTGCTACCAGTGGGGGCTCCAGCTGCTGATACATTATGACTGCTGCCTTGTTTCACAATTTTACTCTTCCCTTTCTCCATCTCATGCACACGGAATTTCTCCAATGCATCATCAATGAATGACTCTGGCACCTTCTTGTGGGAGACTTTGATTTTACCAATATACAAAACCTGAAACACACATCATGGCATTGTGACAATTTACTTATTTTAGCAAACAGTGGCCACACAAAGGATACGAAGAATAGGTCAGTTAATTTAGAGAGCGGTTCAACATATATTGACTTGAGTCATTACTTACTTACTTACTTACTTACTCATGGAGCTGAGGCATTCTTGGGGAATTGCCAATTCTGCAGCTACTCAGGAATTTCCCATCATTTTATGGAACCCGAAGGTTCATTACCATGTTCACCCTCCACTGGTCCCTATCCTCAGCCAGATCAATCCAATCCATACCATCCCATTCTATCTCTCTAAGATCCATTTTAATATTGTCCATCCCATACATCTTGATCTTCCTAGTGGTCTCTTTCCTTCTGGCTTTCCCACCAATATCCTATATGCATTCCTCGTTTCCCCCATTCGTGCTACATGTCATGCCCACCTCATCCTTCTTGACGTGATCATTCTAATTATACTTGAAGATGAGTACAAGTTATGAAGCTCCTCATTATGCAGTTTTCTCCAACCTCCTGTCACTTCATCCCTCTTCGGTCCAAATATTCTACTCAACATCCTGTTCTCAGTTACCCTCAGTCTATGTTCCTTCCTTAATGTCAGCGACCAAGTTTCACACCCATACAAAACCAGAAGCAAAATTATAGTTTTGTATATTCTAATTTTTATGTTTTTTGGACAGCAGACAAGATGACAAAAGGTTCTGGACTGAATGGTAGCAAGCATTACCCGAGTTCAATCTCCACTTAATTTATCCTGAATAAGGTTTTGATTTGTTATCATCGTTTCCAAGTATTTGAAATGTGCCACATTTTCAAAACATCTGTTTCCTATCGTTATGTTATGATTTTGCTCTGAATTCTGGTAACGAGACAGTAACATATACTTAGTTTTCTCTGTGTTTACTTCTAGACCAACTTCCTTACTTGCGTAAATTAAAGTTTGTGTGTTTTCTTTATGGTATCTATGTTATCACCCAGTAGATTCACATCATCAGCACAGACCAACAGCTAATGTGTCCCGTTTAATTTCAGTCCCACCTGGCTTTGCTGGACCTTCCTAATACCATATTCTAAAGAAAAGTTTAAAAGGAGTGGTGATAAAGCATCTCCTTGTCTTAGGTCATTCTGGATAGGAAACTTATCAAACAACTGTTTACCTGTATGGACTTTACTATAAGTTTTGTTTAAACACATGTTATTCTGCTTAACTAGTTTCATGTGTATCCCAAACTCTATCAGAATATTGTACAATACTTCCCTCCTAACTGAATCATAGGCTTTCTTGAAGTCTATGAATAGCTGATGTAGTCTCATTGTACTCCCATTTTTTTTCCAGTATCTGATGAATGCAAAAGATCTGATTCGTAGTTGATCTGTTACACCGAAACTCACACTGATGATCCCCAATAATTTCATCTACGTGTATGTATGGACTTAACCTTGAGAGAAGAATATTGGATAAAATTTTGCATGAAGTTGACAGTAGTGATAACCCTCAATAATTACTAGTCAGTTTTATCACCCTTCTTGTCAGCTGGTACAATAATAGACTCCTTCCACTGATCACGCAATTTTTCCTTATGCCAAATAGAAGTAATTAGCTTGTGGAACTTAGAACGTAGTATTTCGCCTCCTGCTTGAATAAGTTCTGCCGGAATTTCATCATTAGCTGGCGATTTATACCTTTCGAATTTTGCAATAGCACTTTCAACCTCAAAAGGGCTGGGATCAGGTATTAATGACTCAGCTGTGTGCATTTCTACCTGCCTAACATCACTGACGATATGTACATTCAATAACTGAGAGAAGTAGTTCCTCCACCTATTCGAAATTTTGTGGGAATCTGCATCAGATCACCATTCTCATCCTTCACTAAGTTACTGTTAGGCTGGTAACCCTTCTTATAGTCATTTACTCCTCTATACAGGTCTCTAGTGTTCTTGTTCTTACTGTTCATTGCAAGCTCATCAATTTTGTCTTTCAGATATTCCTTCTTTTTGTTCCTGAAATGCCTGCTGGTTTCACGTCTTATATTGTTCAGATTATCCCCATTTAACTCGCTTGGATCCTGTAACCACTGTAATTTGACCTGCTTTCTTTGGTCTAGTAATTCTGAGCATGCTTCATCCATCCTTGGCTTATGCTTCTTCACTTCATAATAACCTAAGCTCTCCATGGCAGAAATTTTGATATTCTCTCTAATATTTTCCCAGGCTTTATTAACATGCACCTCAGTGTTCAAGTTTCCCAAAGCCGCGAATCTATTTGAGATTTCAACACAATACTGCTCCTTACCTTCAACCTCATCTAATTTCTTAAGATTGAACCTCTCCATATGAACTCTGTGTATTGTTTGGTGTTAATTTATGTTCTTTTGGTTTGGGTTATGATGTCATGCTGTTTTGCAATGTTATGTTGGGTTAATTAGGTAGGGTTAGGTTAGATTGGGCCAAGGTTGGTAAGGCTGGGTTTGGTAAGGTTAGGTTAGATTTAAATTAGGATCGGAACCATTGTTTCAACTGTTACACAGACAAAAATACAATTTGAATAAGCAAATAAAGGAACATAAATAAATACATAAATCCAATGAAGAGATCAATAAGTCACTCATCTAATGTTGCATAATAATTGTAATTATCAGAGCACTGTTTAATAAATGAATAAAATTTTAGTATGTATAGACAAGGCATGCAATGAACTAGTTTGTCGTGGATTGGATCAGCACCTGAAGATGGCACATTTGTGCCGAAACATGTAGTGAGTGAGAAGAGGTGATAGATGAATGTATGCACTAGAAGACGGATAAAATAAATCATGGACTTAAATCAGTGCAACAGGACGCTAAAATATAACATGAATAAAAACAAGTTATTAACACCGGTATACATACTTCAAAGAAATGTGAGGAGCTTGGAGAAATGTCGGCACAGAGTGATGTTAAAGTAGCTGCACTACTAAGGGAACGGCCATTGTTTCCAGCAACAGTGTTTCCATCTTTGGCCTGGTCCCTCATTGCACTGAATAGCTCCACTACCTGCAACACAGGAAACACAAAAGTGAACTCCATACTGCAGCTCTCATACAGTGCAGTGTTTGGAGTACATGAATCACCTCTAAACTGACTAGTCAATCCAGTGGTTTATGGACTGAACTCTTCTAATGTCAATAGTACAGTCTTCTGTAAAGTGACGCCATATATACTTGTAGATAAGTACCAAAGTTTCAGAGGAAGTGAACCCCACTGCCTCCATTTTCAGCACAGAATTATCAAACACAATGTTCCTAAAAATTTTAGTACCCATCTATTACAAAAACATCACATCCCAGCAGAAAGTAGGCCTGCCTTAATATTCACTGCCATGAGAACCTCAAATTTGCTGTCATATCAGCACACAGATCCAAACCCAAAAAAACCACATATGAAATATTTAAAAGCTATTCTCTTTCTCAGAAGACCTTGTAATGTCTAGACAGGAGATACTGGGGTGTTACATGGGTGAGGGAGGGGGGAATCTGAATTCTGAAGTGGTCTGAATGTACTGAATCCATGGACCAGCATGCTCCTGGCGCACACTCCCTCTGCAGGGACCACAGATAGGGACAGACTTGTCCAAAAGTCTTATGGATGCAGTCCCTCCATCAGAGCTGGAGTCAGCACAGCAAGCTACAGACGTCACAACTATTGTTCAGGTTCCACCTACAGATAATTCTGATAAAGAGGAAATGAGCCCTGTAATACCGTAAAAAAGATGGCGAGATTCATGGCCTGGATATATGACCAAAGAAGATCTCTCTGAACTGCACTGTGAGATTCAAACTGCAACACTGAACTACTCATTCTTTCAGGTTCAAGGTTACTTTTGTCTGTTATCCTGTTTTACGTTGAGGAGAATATTTGGACCTAAGAGAGAGGAAGTGACAGGAGGTTGGAGAAAACTACATAATGAGGAGCTTCATAATTTGTACTCTTCTCCAAGAATAATTAGAATGATCAAGTCAAGAAATATGAGGTGAGCATAGCATGTAGCACGAATGGGAAAGAAGAGAAATGCATGTAGGATATTGGTGGGAAAGCCAGAAGCAAAGAGACCACTGGGAAGACCAAGATGTATGGGATGGACAATATTAAAATGGATCTTAGAGAGATAGGATGGGATGGGATTGATTGGACAGATCCGGCTCAGGATAGGGAGCAGTGGAGAGCTCTTGTGAACACGGTAATGAACCTTCGGGTCCAATAAAATGCTGGGAAGTTCTTGAGTAGCTGCACAACTGGCGGCTCCTCCAGAAGGGCTCAGCTCCATAAGTAAGTAAGTAAGTAAGTAGTTCTAATATTTGGCGGGCATTACATGCAGGTTTATCCGCCGTCTTTGTGCCCCGTTAGATAGACGAATGCGTGGACCCCAGAACCGGTGTGGAGGCTGTCGGGAAGAATAAATCTCTTGCCTCTGTCTCGGTCAAGCCCGTAGCCTAGTCAGCATGAGCTGTCCCCCTTCCGGCATAAACTGTTTTCTGATATGTCACGTCCCAACTTCGTTATACTTCATCTCTCGGACTGCAACTGTTACCGCTAACCTAGCGTTTTGTACCGGGGTGCAGTTTATCGTTGGGCTGTTTCCCGCAGCCGATATGGCACTCTTTTTGCAGACCCGCTTTACGCTGCGCTTTATAAACTTCGCGTTATTTTATAGAAGCAACGACCCTCTGCTTCCAAGCATACCTCACATCGTGAGAACAAGTTTCTAGACAAAAGTTGAAGCTTCTATACAGCAACAGCGCGAAATTCCATGCCTAACACTTTCTAGAAGTTCTTCCAAACAATGCGAGTTGTTCATATACAAGGATTTTAACCATACGCTCGCAGTGGGCACAATCCTCGACTTACGGCCGTTCGCGAAGACTTCATCTTATGCATCCACAGACGTGCTTGCAGTGTTTTCGGTGCATTATCTTGTATAAAATGCCAGTAGAATTTCTCTTCATCAGTCTGGTGATCGGAAAAGGGTGACAGAATCAGTTTCACGTAACGTTCGAAATTTGTTCTTTTGTGAATAATACACGGCCATTGTTATCATCTGCGCACTAACAACACACCAAGCCACAACTTCAAAATCATACAATGATGCTTCATGAATGGCATGAGGACTTTCTTTATTCTAGCTGCTTAAATAAACCTATTAAAGTGAAACTTGTCTTGTGAACATAAAACGTAAATTATTGGCAAATATTTCCAGTGAGTGCCGATCCTCGATCCCATATACAATGTCGAACTTTTACTTCGCAATCTGAAGGCAATAAGTTAAGTTTGTACAACTGCAGTTTTATTAAGCTGTAACTTCAGCAACTTTGCACCGATGTTGAGTTGCACTTGTGTCAACCCACAATAAAAAGCCAAAAGACGTAACAACTTTTTGGGCTTGTCTATAATCGAGTACCGATGTTACCAAGTTCTGTACTTCAGCCCGTACGTGTCCTTCTCGAGATTTCTGTTCAACACTGACCTCACAGAACGCAATCATGCTCTGATATTGTGGATCGTTGCTTTATCCGGCACTATACTTGTCAGGATTCTTCCTACGAACCTTTCTATGCATTTCTGACGATGAACGTTGTATAAATATGCATATTTTCTGTTCAACACTATATTCAATTTCTGAACAATATATTTCACAACACTGTACAATACTGTACAAATCTCAAGGATAATAATAATAATTAAATTAAATTCTTTGTTATTTATGTGCCGAGTCAACAGCCGCAAGGCCAATTACAGACAGAGCATAGAGTAGATAGTATTATAATAATACTATACCAAAATAAAACGAAAATATATAAACACGAACCCAACGGCCCCAAATTTTCACGCCACAAAAACACTACACATATCAAACCAATAATTAATTGCAGGAATGCGCTCGCATACGAACTAGCGAACTTTCTAACAAAAACATTACACAACTGCTTACACCTACCGAACACACACAACATCCAAAACTGGACACATTTTACCACAGACCGAAAATATTGAAGATGAGAATATGTTTATTCGACATAGAGAATACGTACACCAATACACCGAAATCAGAGGTTATAAATATAATAGAAAATGATCCAGAAATCATAAAAACTAATCAACAATAAATAATAAATATATTAAAAGCAGTGATGGAGCAAAACTACTTCCAATTCGACCAACAATATTACAAACAAACTGAAGGATTAGCAATGGGTGCTCCTTCATCCGCTATATTAGACGAAGCATATATCCAATATATGGAGCATAAACACCTATATCCAATCTTAACGAAGTATCAAATTATTGGATATTTCACGTATGGAGAAGACATTTTCTTAACTTATAACAAAATAACAAATATAGACGAAATATTAATAAAATCTGATTTGTTTCATTTTTGGTTCGTCACACTAACAGTTACAATTATTAATACAGTACCCATGATATATTTACAGAATCTCCTTACTCAAGTTACATAGGAGGCACAACATCAGCCACCTAGAAGAGAGACAACAGGGGTTACTGACACGAACCGTAAGATTTATGAATTTTAATTTTGAACAAAGTTTTTAAAACTTTAAAACAACTTTAAATATTTCTATAACCAGAAAGGCTGCTGTGACTGATAGATGCAACATTGTGTACTTGGACATTACATGTGTATTTGATTGACAACCGCTGTGATAGTGGTTTCTAAAAAGTGTTTGGTGCCTCTGAAGATGATCCAAATGGATCGAAACATGTAAGGCTAGTGAATCATCAAGTGGGATAACTGAAATAGTCACACTGGACGGACTTGTCTTTTATAATTAGTAAAATTCAATAAAAACTAATACAGAATTCATTATTTAAGAAGAATATCATTCCATTAACTTCCTGCATCTTATAATACACCGAAAAACAAAATCAGAATTGGCGATATACAGGAAAACTACACAAACAGATATAAGATAAAAGTATATAGAATATGGAATACTCCGTCTACACAGCAACAATCAGTATTCAAAACAAAGAAGCTACTACATCAACATTTGCTTTTACAAAAGCAATCTATATTCCCCACAGAAAGGACAAAATACACTGTAAGATGAGGCGCCGGCCAAACAATTCATGTCAGTACTATACTACGTGTACATCCATACCACGGGCCTCCAAGCACTTCATTGCATGTACAGAACATACCGTTATGCCCACGGGAATATAACAAAATTGCAACGACTGGCTTGATGATATGGAATAGCACATGAAGAGCTTTTAACCCTATTTTACGCCGTAATTTTTGTTTTTATAATAATTTTACAGTTCACTGTATTTTATAATGTAATAATTATCAAGTATCCAGCTTCACCATCGCAATTGCAGTTCAGCAGTATGAATACGGTAATCATGTGTTTGCCTGGTGATGGCTTTAACAGCCGAAACATGTAGCTGAGCTAATTTTAGCCTTGACCATTGTATTGTTTTCTTGTGACGGTCTCTATAAAGAATTGTATTTAATATCACAACAGGATACACGAAATGAAAATAATAAGTCAACAATTAACTCGAGCACCACGTGCTGTAAAGAGTCAGGATAGCGACGGGCTATGGGCTGAACGGTCCGGGTTCTATTCCCGCCAGTGCAAAATTCTTCTCTTCTCCACAGCATCCATACCGACTCTGGGGCTCACCCAGCCTCCTCCATCCAAATGTGCAGCACAGCGGCAGGGGCGTGAAGCTGATCACTCACCTCCAAGGTCAAGAAAGGTGGAGCTACACCTCCACGTCTTCACGACATAGTGCTTATCTAATTACACAACGGGGCTTCAAGTTTTTTTGTCAGATACCTGTTCCCATAATCCTGACACTGTCCGTTCTTAAAGAACCCGAAGGTTCATCACCGTCACAACAAAGAGCACCAGTGCGCTGATGTCACTGCTTACCTTGGGGGACCGGCCGAGCCCGCTGGCATCAGTGTCCTGACCCTGGTACGGACTGGAGATGCTGATCGGAACTGTTATCATGGCGCCTACAAGCCATGCAACCTGCGAGCACAGCGGATTACTCTTGTGCTGTTTCACACCGTATAGCACTTGTTACATGCCTGCCCCTTCCTGGACATAACACACGAATCGTCAGATGTATTTCTGTAATCCGGAGGTCCATGGTTCGAATATATCGTCTGCGAATTTTCGTGGTTTTCTATGTTTTTTATGCGAAGGCTGGGGCAACACGTCTCCTACCAACATTTCGATTCGCATCTTCTGAGCTCGTCCTGCTCTGCTGTGATTTTACACAAACAGTCCCCTAGTAGCCCGTGGCCATTATGGGCCAGCAAAGTATCACAGACACTTCGGCAGGGACGCGCTATGTCAGGGTAGGATTCCCTGCAGGGGCAAGAGATTTTCTCTTTACCACAGCATCCAGGTTTAGGGCCACTTAGTTTTCCATCCAACTGATACCAGGGGTAGCTTCCCAAGGTGTAAAGCTGTGGGGGTACGAAGCTAAGCACTCACCCCCATCTAGTGACGAGGCTGAGAACCTATGGACCTACACCTCCAATCCTCCACGTACGTAAGAACATGTGTAGGTTTATTGTTACGCTACGAACGCAACTGTTTGCATCTATTCACTCCCCTGTGTCAATGGTTCCCAGACTAAGGCTCATTTCATGAGAACAGAAATGTCGGATTCTCCCCCACACATAACAGTGTTACGTAGCTATGTCAAATGGATTGCAATGCTGTCTCTCTCTGCATATGAAACAATTATTTATGCGTAGGAGCTGAGTAATTTCACGTCACAATAACAACGAACTGTTGGGTGTTAACATGTTGCATAAACGCAAATTGCAGTCCTTTCAACGTATCGTATACATTCTGAGAGTATTCATAAGATTCTGGCGCAAATATGTGAAACGTGGTATTCTTTATAAATTAGACGGTTTATAACTGATTATTTGTGTGTGTTATTCGTGGGACAAGGCTTTAAACGCTGGGGTTGGTAATGCGGGAGGAAGCAGGAAAAGCTAATGGTATTAGAGCATACATACGAAATAATGAGACTTAACGCTGAGTTCTCAACGGGTGCTGCATTACTTTTGTTAAATTTCATGTTTGTAATTTCTTTTATTATAAATTTCTATGCCTCATAATTACGTCATGAAAAACCTTCATGCAGCCCCCAGGGGAGGAGGTTTCCGCCTCCCACTTTGCGAAGCGCCCCTTACATTATCTACGTAACTATCCACAAATAGAAAAACTCATTCTATTAGTACACCATTTCCGTCTAACTTTGTGTGCATGTAATCACCTTCACTCCGATGGCAAATTGTACTGTTCCAATTTACAATTTTCCTCAACATAATTTCCTCGTAAAAGCTCCTCCATTTCTCACCCACACTTCCGCTGGGGGTTTCGAGGCACATATTAAAGCGATATGAGTGTGTATACCGCATTCGCCTCACCACAAACACACGCGACTCCGCTCTTTTCTAATCCTTCCCGTATATCTGTAGTCGCCGGCCAGCCATCTGTCCGCCCTGCTGCAACTGCATCATCCAACACATCACTCACTCCCTGTCCCTGTTCTCTCTTAAGGCGCGTCCACATTACTCGTGCTCGTCGGGAGACTCGTCTGGCTTTTCCTTGTGCTACTTCAGTTGCTCGCCAGGCTTCGCCTTTACAGTGGAACATGTAGCAAACATTCATTCTCTCTCTCTCTCTCAATAAGCCTAACCTTCTCAAAATCTATAGTAATTCATTATCGCCAGCCCAAATGTAAGCCAATGTGAGGCATGAGGTTTCCAAGGTAGTGTCTATGGGCATTATTACCTATCTGGATATGTCACCGTATATTTTTATAGAAGGCTACCGACGTTTCGGAACCATCTTTCATCTTCAGCGTATAACCCTAAATAAGGAAGCATCGCGTTCCTCTCCAACGTTGGTAAATATCCTCGGGGTAGAACACTGATAATGGAAGCATCATGTTTCTATGAAATGTCCGCCGTACTATATCTGACACTGTGTAACCTCTGCAGTTGATGCCGCATTGCTAAGCAAAGAAAGGGAAACGGAAACTGTTGAGGTGCCGACTGTAAAGCCGTCTTCCGCTTCAATAAGAACTCGTCGCCACTCGCAAAACTCGAAGGTCAAGTCATGTCGGCAGTCACACAGTTCCTGTATAACAGTCACGCTGGAATACTCTTACAGACATAACATCTGGTTCTGGTGAACACAACTACCATTATATGGGCCAAGTTAAATGTTCTGGTTTGATTAGTTTACTGCGTCATGTGTTAAGGCAGCCTGAAAATGTCTTGGCGGGTCGCCCTGGATGTGAGGCGACAAAGAATTGTCACGTGCTCACCCTGAACCAGTGTCACTCACTGTTGGGAAGCGCTGCTGAAACTTACTGAGGCCATGGAATTTTATTCGTGAAATTAAAATGTTTCTTTGAAGCAGCTTTAATTGCGAGTTGCTGTAGTTATAGAAACGGAGGGCCGGCAAAGCAAGCGCCAGGTCTCATATAAACAAGCCAGACATGTAATGTTTGAGCTGTTTAACTGTTTCAATAGACAAGTAAAGATCAGTCGCCCCGTTCACGGTAATGCCAAATGTAAGAACGAACAGCAGATGCTTCTGGTGCTTGACAGAATATTGTAAACGAAGGGAAATATTCCCTTAATATTTGAATGTCTGCCTTTTGACAGCCAAGTAAAAATCGGCAGAAAAATGGGGTGATGTTGATAAAATGCATTTTGCAGTTAAATTGATGCTAAAAATAAAGGTAAATGAATCGAACGAACCTGCAGCATGTCAAGGCAGTTTGATCCCACGTTAAGAATTCTGAAAACCGTGGGCTGTAAGACATAACGACTGCAGAAAGTTGCTTACGGAACGCCGTGATACTGCACCTGCGATGGCAATGTTCTTGCGAATGCATTAAGTCAGGCAAGGGTTTAAAATAAGTACTAATTAAACGAAACGTGAGCGAATAAGAGTCACAGTGTGATAATCGCTGAGAAATGAGTCACGGGTCGTAGCTTCCAAATCTCAGTTGGTAAAGATTAACAATGAGTCAAGTTGGATCATCTGACAGCGATTCCATTCGGGAGAGGAAATTAATTCTCCATCCAAAGTGACGAACCAATACTAATTATTACGGGGAAATGAACGCCAATTTATTAAAATGGAAATCGGCTCCTATCGCATCCTGACCCAGAATCCTGTGGATACCATCCCGCAGTGCTGGAGAAGGCTCCACCTACAAGCGGCACTTCTAAAATTCCAGCTCGGAAAAACCATATCCGGGATGCGCAGAGGGCTAAGGAGTGGATTCTGCGAAAGAAATGGCGGAAGACGAGGTCAATCAGATTCAGAGAGTAGTGACAACCTCTTTTAAAAATGGGGTAATAATGCCATTAATCACATCGTACGAATAAATATTATCTTGCGATTAGATGCTTAATAGAATGTAAATCAGTAAATCTGAATACAAAATGCTTGGAAACTCCACACCTTAGTAGCTCTGTCTCGCTCAGCGAGGGCCGTCGGTAATATAAACGAAGGCTGCCTTAGCTACAGTGAGCGTACGCAAAACAGACTGTCCACTCAAGTACGGTGGTAGGCCGCGCCATAGCTCAAGCGGTTAGTCGCTGACTTCCCACTGCGACGGCCCGGGTTCGATCCCGCGTCTGGTCAAGTGGGATTTGTAGCGGACAAAGTGGCGCTGGGGCAGGTTGAGTGGGATTCGATGCCGTGGTCCCAGTGTTCGAGCGGGCGATGACATTATCGCGAAAATACTCAAAAGCAAAACAATTCAGAGTACTCCTATGAAAGATTTCTACACAAAATGCAAATATAAGAACTTCCTACAGTTGCCACATCGCTTCAAGATACCTTCTCCTCTGCGCAATAGGTAGGGGGGGGGCGGATAGTGCTGTGATAGTAAGACACTCGAGTTCCACATTTTGATAAATTCAGCCCGCCCTCAATACGAGAAAGTGGCTTCTGGAATATTGTATGTACGTATGTATGCATGTATGTGTATGTGTGTCTGTATGAATGTGTGTATGTATGTATGTATGTATGTACGTATGTACATAGCCGGTCACGGTAGCCGAGCGGTCTAAGGCATGCACTGTCTTCGCTCGCTCGGAAGCCGGGATCGTGGGTTCGAATCCCACTCAGGGCATGGATGTTTGTGTGCGTTTTTCTGTGTTTGTCTATAGGTAGAGCCCTTGCGACGAGCTGATCACTCGCCCAAGGAGTCCTACCGAATGTTTAAGATGTAGTAAACCGAAGTGAAACGGAGAGTTTCATGGAGGTAGGCCTAGGCCCAAATTGGGGCTGTAGCGCCACAGAAAAAAAAAATGTATGTATATATGTATGTGCGTGTAGAATCTTGTAAACCGACGTTTCGGTGGAACGTATCGCCTCAATCTTCAGGGTATAATAAATAATTTTCTCCAGTCTCCTACTATTTCATTCCTCTTGATCCAAATATTCTCCTCAGCACCCTCTTCTCAGTCAATGTTCCCTTAACATCAGAGACCAACTTTCACACCCATACAAAACTAAAAACAAAATTTTGTTTTGTTTTTAGTTTTGCGTTTTTAGACAGCAGACGAGAAGACGAAAGGTTCTCCACTGAATAGCAAGGTCACTATCCCAAATTGATATGCCCTTAATTTCCTCAAGAACTAAATTTTGATTTGTTGCTGTCATTCAGAAATATTCGAATTTGCCACATTATCAAAGGATATGTTAGCTATCGTCATGTTATGATTCTGTTTTGCGCTCCAGTGACGGGGAGCAACATGCATGCAGAATACTGAACACGTATTACAGGAACACGACCAGGGAATATGCTCTCATATGTTTGTTTCGAGATCTGGTCCAGCGACGGATTTCCGTGAACACAATAATAAATTCTGGTTTCCATAAAAGGTAACTACCTAACAGACTAAAATTTTAAAAAATGTTTCTACTCCAGGTAAGTAAAGATCCCCCCAGCCAAATCCTTCTCAAAGACAGCTAAGAGTGGTGCAACACAGTGATTTCATCCGCAACTGAACGTCCTATCAGACGTGAAACAGCACAAGATGTATGTTCCGTTAAGTACACGTACCGTAAAGACATGAGATAACGCAGAGCACACTTATCACAGCACAATCACTGATGATTGTTTGCACGTCGCAAAAATCCGCGATTACTTTAGCAACTTCCTCTCAGACGCCACGCCGAGAACATACTGCGCTACGCTCTCTCTGCTCTGACGTAGCTAGCCAGCTCTAAATTTATCTCCGAGAGTATCAGCCGTCTTCATAACATTACAGTTTCCACTACCTGTACACCATTGCAAAACTATGTGACCACCTCGGTGACTCATTGCACAGCTTCTCCTCACAGAGTCTCAGGTTCAATCCCATGTGAAATGATTTGGGAAAATGGCACTGAAGCACGTTTTTCTCCTAACATTTCGGTTTTCCCTTGCCAATTATCAATACTGGTCTGTCATCATGGGCTGGTACAAGAGGTCCATCTGAAGCGGAAGATCCAAGGGATTCGGTCCCGCCTTACTTGCACCAACATTAAGCAGTTGCTCTTAGCTCCATCTCTTCAATTTCACTTCTCGTAAACAATTCCACACAACTTCGGCAATCTCAATGGGCCTTCACACACTTTCTTCGGCCTTCTAGCCTGCTTCGTAATATTGTTTTGACCTATCCTATATAAACGTCTCAGCCGCTTCAACCCTCTCCATTTAATACTCGCTAGCTGATCCGGGGTTCTGCACCTCCGAGAAAATCAGGACTCGAGGCAAGCAAGTTGTGCCGAGACCCAAAGAAGACGGACTTTGGGCCCTCTAAAGTACGTGATCAGGCCACGCCAATCCCAGTAATGGTCTGTGCCCCATACTGTCAGTCTTCTGGAACTTGACACCGTGTAGTCCGGTACAGGTTTCCCTACATGTGAGAGGAAGGTACTTCAGGGTTCAGGTATAAGCCAAATAAGGAGCAAGTAGCCAGCAGCATGTGTTTGATTGGCCCACTTCCACTTTTAAGATGGTCAGCACATTCTCCCGAAATGGCGGCAATCGTGGTCAGCACATTCCCCCGAAATGGAGGGAAACATGGTCAGCACATTCCCCTGAAATGGCGGCAATCATGGTCAGCACATTCCCCCGAAATGGCGGCAATTGTGGTCAGCACATTCCCCTGAAATGGCGGCAATCATGGTCAGCACATTCTCCCGAAATGGCGGCAATCATGGTCAGCACATTCCCCTGAAATGGCGGCAATCATGGTCAGCACATTCTCCCGAAATGGCGGCAATCGTGGTCAGCACATTCTCCCGAAATGTCGGAAATCATGGTGGCGTATTCCAGAAGTTAATACTCTTCATAATTACAGCCGTTTTACAAGAAGACTGACGGATTCTCCGAGACAGCCATCAAACGCATTAACGGTCAATGACTCGATGCGATGTATGTATGTCTCAGAGCTTACGGTGACTATTTGTTCCCCGTAATTGCTCTGGGGATCTGCTTTACAATTATTCAGCTGTCAACAAATGAGCTGCGCTTTAATAAATGCATACAATTACACTTACGAGTATATTTATTAGCATTCGTCCATGCCGGTTCTGGGACCCACACAGCCCCCTTTTCAATGGGTAGTGGGGGCTCTTTCCTGGAAGTAAAGTGGCACGGACGTGAAGCTGACCACTCACCTCCAACTAGTGCCGAGGTCAAGAAAATGCTGCTTTATACATCCACTCCTCCACACGCCTTCCCGGAGTTGTGCTTAATTAATTAAGCATAGGGACAATTTTTACCTCCATTACCTTACTTTATTACGACAGGCCAACATGTTCCAACCACGTCAACACCTGGGGACCCTTCATAAGAAAAGAATAAACCTCCGCTATCAACGACTTACATACCTGTATATACACATCCACGACGAAGTTTTACTCGCAAGACTTATACGCTGCGATATACTCGTACCTTGATGAAAACAGAGACAGTCACACAGTGTCCTTATGCTCTTACATTTAAAATCATATTTATATTTTCATTATTTCATGTAACAATGTTTCTAAGTGGCCTATGTGTGTTCTAAATTACTGATCAATAAAGTTCTTTAAAATCACCAACATTAAGCCCGTCAACAGTTAAACAGGAAAACCGTGTGGCTATCATCATCATCACGGAAATGTGCTTACAGAACCGTTACATAGCAAGGGCCTTTCCGTGTCTGTTCGTTGCTGCGGGAAGGTGTGTTTGGCGAGCCGTTGGCCAGCAATGGACTTCCGCTCTAGCTCCACTGTTCCAGCTATAAGGCGTCATGTCACAGTATTTATTTTAGGTTATTTCTTAAAGGACGCTGTCGGTATCGAGAATATACAGCGTCGATGTTCTGCATTATAACCTCTTACAGTTTCATTAAGTACCCACACTGCAAACTTCGAACTTCTCGAGTTTGGTTAGACAGCTTGATAGAGCATGGGGGCAACTAATTTTTGGCTAATGTTAAGAATGCAATATAGACTGAAGCATGGGTACTTTCCATTGTCCTTTGCTGCTGACGTATAAGCATGTGAAATACACCGACTCATAGAAGGCGGAGAGGTGCTCAGTTGTAGTCATGAATGCCAGGTGCAGAACTTATGTTCTATTCCACAGGCCCCCAAACTTTTTAACATGACGTCCAGCGTTCGACTTACACCAAATCTTCATGATTCCATAATTCTTAATGAAATAAATGCAACCCTCTGCATTTGTGTTTACATTATTAAGGTCAAGTAATCTATAATCTATGAAAGGATGTACGAGGGCCGAGAGGGAGCTGCGTAACGTAACAATAGAACAGCTGTTGCCAGAGGTGTTTTCCGTGCGGTCCCTGCCGATGCGTTACAGGAAGGACAAGACCAGAGTTTCATTAACTGTGAAACAGTCGCCGGCAAATAAGGACGTGAACATAGAAGGTGAGGAAGCTAAGGCGTTGGAAGCCGTTACCAGGCGACAACAGTTGAAAACACAGCAAATTGAGAAGACTCAGTACGTGCTGTAGTGACCTGCAGAGTCTGTGTGAATTAGCGACAGCGCTAGAGTTACTTGTAGTTACGATGTAAGTGTTCAGTAAATCCAACTGACAACCCAAACCCGTCTTTTTCACTTATACACGTGGCAACATATAATGCCTTAATCTTTTATTTTTGGATAACGAGCGTCGCGGTGGTGAACGAACACGGCCATGACACACTTCCAACAGGGTTTGTCCTTGCCTCTTTACAGGAAACACGCCTTTAGAACGTCACGGGACCCACATTGTGCTATCAACAAGCATGACTTGGCGGGACACTCAGGCAAGCGTCTTTAGTCTGGGTACCGCGGTCAGACAGTCAGACAGCCATACAACCAATCAGTGTTGTTTTCTGGGACGTGACACCGTGTGGTCTGCTACCACCTATCCAGAGGAACGTAATGCCTCTAACCTTTGCGCTTGTCTTCGATCCTGAAAATGAAAACAGCACTTTCGTCCGGTAAGCTTCTACGAGGCTACACGGCGTCACATCCCAGAAGATGTCACTCTTCACAGTCACCGCCAAGGGAATCGCATATCTCTCATGGGCAATCAGTTTCTCAACGGACGATAAATCTAACAGGAACTCGAAGCACTTCTAGCTGTTGGGCAACTGGATTGGGTATAAACTCTGGGGAAGCAAAACGATTGGCTGGCTCGAGAGGCAGGCCTTATAAATAGAAGCATCACACAGGACACACGTGCACAAGATGCAAAGATGCCAGGATCCAAATAACGCTTTTACCAGTATGTACAACTATATATCTTGCGTACAGGCAGGAAGAGACGACAGTTTGTCCTCTGCTGACGGAGCACGTACATTCGGAATAAGAATCATTACAAAGCACTGGAGAAGGGCAAATATACTATGAAAACGATCCAAACAAATATATTTTTGTAAGATTTGAGGTTTTCACGGCGGTGACTATGAAGAAAGCAGTCTTCTGGGATGTGACGCCGTGTAGATATTGTGTTTCGGAGGAACGTATCGCCTCCATCTTCAGGGTAGAAGAAAGAAGAAAATCCGAAAGCGAAGAACCAGCGTGAGCAAGTACTAATAGACTATTAGTCTATTATTACAGAGGCTGGTCCAAATGTAACACTTATATAGACGTGTATTCGGGAGGGGCTCGTTTCGAATATCAGCTGGGACACCGGCTATTTTCAACTGAGGTGTCGGGGTTTTCTTCAGTCCCTTCAGGAAAATGCCGGAATACTACATCGAGTAGGCCACGACAATTTCATTTCAAATTCTTTCCAGTTCAGTATTCGTCAGTCATCCTACCAGAGAACGCGTAAACCGAAACGTGAAGCAGTTATCAGATGCGCGCAATGTGTCCGTATATTGACTTCCTGTTGCCAATGCGATACGCTGCGTTACGACAAAATAATTTCTCCATCTCTCTTACAGATCAATCGGCCGTGCATTTTATTCGCTAATGTTATGAGCTCAGTATGAGTGCCTGAAGGCGAACGACTGGGGTTCGATGCCCCACAACACACAGACCTGCTCTAGAGCCCGTTCTGTCTCCTACACAATGGGTAACGGGAGCTCCATCCCCGGAAATGAAGCAGCTGACCACTCGCCTCCACATATTACTGAAGTTCAGAATGGGTGGAGATACACCTCCGCTTCCCCATGTGTCTTCATATTGTGGTGCTTAATTCGGAACAAGGAAGGGACAACTTTACCCTTAGTTTGAACTGATAGAGGAACAGGAAGCACGAGGAGGGCGGATGAACCTGCATGTAATGCCCGCCAAATATTAGAACTACTACTTACTTACTCATGGAGCTGAGCCCTTCTGGAGGAGCCGCCAATTGTGCAGCTACTCAAGAACTTCCCAGCATTTTATGGAACCAGAATGTTCATTACCGTGTTCACAAGAGCCCTCCACTGGTCCCTATCCTGAGCCATGTCAATCCAATCTATACTATCCCATCCTATCTCTCTAAGATCCATTTTAATATTGTCCACCCACCTACGCCTTGGTCTTCCCAGTGGTCTCTTTCCTTCTGGCTTTCCCACCAATATCCTATTAGGACTACTATCACCAATAAATATAGGACGGCCAGATGAATGAGACGGGCAACACATGTGGGGGGAAAAAGGAGCTGCAGAGAAAGTTTTGGTTGGGAAGGCCGAAGGACAGACAACTTCAGAAGACTTATAATAATATGGGCGGGTAAAGTAAAAAAAAAAAAAGGTAAATCTATCCCTATAAGACGCCGTGAAGGCCCAAAGGTTTGTGAGACGTCTAGGTTCCTTCTGTTGTCATTTGTTGCTTAGCAACGGCTCCTAGTGTGATGACGTCATAGCTTATGTTCTACTGCCTAGTAACGCATTATGTCTATTATTAAGTTATTCAATCATTTCATAGTATGCACAAAATATAATCTAGAAACGTCATACCGATGTAACGGCCTATATAAACTACCTGACGATGAACTCTCAAAATGTAGACACAGTAAAATGAACTTTCAGGGTCCATAAAATGACGGGAATTACTTGACTAGCCCAACAAGCGCTCTCTTGCCGCGAAAGGCTCTGCTCCATGGAGTTACTTCTTGGAATACAGAAACGTTAGAAAACGAAATCCAGAGGAGCTGCAAAAGGCAGATGCCAAGGCTTCTGTTAAACAAGACCGACTAATTGAACGAGCAACTGCGATGCTTACGCGGCGAGCTGCTGGCAGATAGGCAACCCAGAGAACATGTGTCGTGCTGGCTGTCTAAATCACAGAATCAAGATGCTTAATTGAAAGACCCGTAAGGATCCGATATGGAGGAGGCAGGAAATTCTAATTACGTTACATTCATCACATCGTTAGTCCTCGGAAGCGTAGGTGAAAAGAGAAAGTCATTAACGGAGCGAGAGACTTTAGTGAGGGAAAGAGAGTAGAATCCGTCAGAAGATCCCCAAGCGCTGTCTTTCCTTCTAAGGACAGCACGAAAGCGATGACGCTAGAACCTGTGGTCTGACGAGGGGCCCGGAATCTTTATTTCTTTAATTAACTGTGAAATGGGTAATTTGGAAAGATAAATCTACGAGGACTGATTTTCTCGATATTATCCACCCTCCATATTTTGTTCATGAAAATAATTTGGAGACTGCACTCTGCCGCCGTTCTAGGGTAAAAAGCCTACTCAGCTGGCCCCATTCGACAACAATTGGAACCTGGACACCACCAGTAACACAAGACACGGCATATACAGCAAGCAAAGGCAGAAACCATCTCCGGGAGAAAGACTACAGAATTAAAGACATAGTCATCCACACATATGACCGTGCATACTGTCCTGGATAGAGTCCATAAAACTGAAGTCCAACTTGAAATTGAAGCTGAAGTCAATTTCTAAAAAGGAGAGCTATAGATGTGATACATAAACCAGCTTTTGGATAGTCTCCCAACATCTAAGATATCTGATAAGACAGAAAGACTGAACATTAACATAAATCCAACAAGTACAGATCAACAACCAAGCAGATAACATTTCCTACATATCACTAGGGACCTATCGGCAGATAAACCCATCGGGACAATTATCACGTCAGAAGAACACCTACGTAACACCAAAGAAACACGGAACACTCAGATATACTTGTAATCTTACTTTCGACGGAGTTGCAACTCGCTCACTTCCTCTTTCTTAATACGACTTCAGATGAGAGAGATCTGCGCTTGGTTTTCTTATCAGACGAGCTGCAAGCAATGAGGGCTAGTTCCTTGTTTCCTGTTTCATCTCCTTTCCAAGATATCTGATGGCCTTCATCGCACGCATAATGGACTAGCTTCAATTTTCGAGCAGACCTTGCCTCACAAACGGTCCATCGCAGAAAATCTCGGTACGGACAAAAGATGTTCCTCTTGGGAAGACAACCCCGAGAAAACTATTATTTCTGCAGCTGTATGCATGGATTCGAATCAAAGTCAAGTTTCTTCCACATTACTTTCTCCGCAGGAAAGCCTGGGATCGTTACATAAATGGGAGTTACTTTCAACTTTCTTCCACATTACTTTCTCCGCAGGAAAGCCTGGGATCGTTACATAAATGGGAGAGTTACTTTCAACTTTCTTCCCCATTACTTTCTCCGCAGGAAAGCCTGGTATCGTTACATAAATGGGAGTTACTTTCAACTTTCCTCCCCATTACTTTCTCCGCAGGAAAGCCTGGGATCATTACATAAATGGGAGAGTTACTTTCAACTTTCTTCCCCATTACTTTCTCCGCAGGAAAGGCATTGGGATCGTTACAAAAAATGGACAGTTACTGTCACACGAGGAAAAATCCAGACTATCTCCCACCGCTGAGAGGTAATGGAGAGGAATTGTGAGAGGACCAACATGCACATGGGATGGGAAAGGAAGCAAAGAAGCCGTTTCAACTGGAAGGAGAGAGAGGAAGGTAGGAGGAAGAGAATGATAGGACGAATCACAGATGGAAAGGAAATACCGAAGGAATAAGAGAAATGTTTATCCCCATCAAATATGACGGGTAATGTAAGTAACCAGCGCAAACAACAAAAACTGTCCCTCAAATTGCACTGCAGCCTTATTTTTTGACAAGTTGACAGCATTTGAAACAACATCCACTAACAGCAACGTTTTATAACCTGAACCCCTGAGCGAACCTCATATAATTACTAACGTAACTTCATATTTTGAGCGTCGGATTGCAACTTACTCGTTGCAAGTTCAGACATCTCCTATGAACGCGTGGCCGGGTTCAGTCAGTCTATCGGATTCCTGAACAGAGCACCCGTCGGATTCAATGAGTCGCAAAGTAAACAGCAGAGATAGCCGACCAACACTGGGAGCCCCTGGCGCCACAAATAGCAGTCCACGTGACTCCCAGATGGGCTCGAAGGCAATCCGCAGACTGCTTGGCTCTGGGAGAGATCTCAAGAGAAGTAACTGCAATTGTCTGCAGCTGTCATGAGGCATCGATGCTATGTAGAACAGGCCAAGCGTGGCCTAATCCATAAAGATGATGATGATGATGACGACGACGACTATGCGTGATGCATGCAATATTCCCGTCCTACTGATAATAAGAAACTGAAACCCCACTCTGGTGGACTGGTGATCTCATGTGATAAGGACTCCGCCCAGCTGCGCGATGTGATGGAAATGCTGATTGTGACAATGCACGAAACCTTCCTCCCCACAGCTGGGCTTACAGGCTTGCATTCCCGTTCAACACAGCGCTCGGACCTCTCTTCCTCCCTACATCTACGTTCCTTGTTGCTCGGTTTCGCATGAAAACAAAACAGGAAAGAGTGACAATCCCTGCATGTCCACGGTTTGAACACCGTCAAAACTGGCATTATAGCCATACTGTCTTCATATTATTTTATCTTACTTTCTTTATTTCATGAGAATATCTAAAGAAAAACGGACGCTTAAACTGGTCTGAAATAAAAGAATATTGGAATTTAAACGGAAAATAATTCAGTTCCAACAGTAACATGGCACTTAGCACTGGAACATGTTTGAATTAGATAAGAATTCAAACACTAAGAGAGAACGCTTCATCACTTCCATCGTTAACTCACACAGTAAACCTGCTAACTCCATTTCAGCGTATTTCATCCTCCTTATCCAGATGAAAGGTCGCGGGTTCAAGTCTCGAGGAGGTCACTGGATTTTTTTCAGTTGACCTAATCCTTCCAGCCGCACTAGGCCCTGGGGTTTACTCAGCCTCTAACAGAAATGAGTACCAGGAATTAATTAAATAATTTTCCCGGGGAGTAAAGCGCGGCCGGCGCGTAGGGCTGACAATCTTACCGCCATCTTTGAGCCGATTGTGTAGATAGTGTGGGAGCCTCAACGTCTCACAACCCTATGGGCCTTCACGGCCTGGTACAGGGATAGTTTTACTTTTTTTTATCCAGAGGAAACTTCCGTATCTGACAGATGTCTGCAATTTCAACACATTCCCTTCCTTCCGTCGGGAAGAACGTCACTACGACAGTTCATTCCAGACTCCTACTGGTCTGAAGGACTTCAGTGGGCAGGTCAGAGTTTCGCTAACTCTTCCAATGCCAAGAGGTTTTACGAAATGGCTTTTCGGAGGGCCTTACGAGCACCATCGTCTTAACAGAACAACTTCAGTATGTGTTTCTTACTAACCCTTCAAACCACAGATTCCCACCTAAATAATACTTAAACATTTCGGTTGTCGGCTCAGAATACACACCGTGGCGCCTATACAACGACCACCCGGATAAAGACCTTTAAACAAAACAATCGCTTTGTATTGTGAGAATCATATGGAACGCATAGACACACTGTGTAGACAAACTGAACTTCAATGCAGGTGACAGATACAGTGACCACATGGTTTAACGGGGTGACAGGTGTCAGTTTCGATAGCTGAAAAGCGACAGTAGCTGGATAAACTGTCCAACGATTGCAACAGAGATTTCCATTCACTGACACAGTTAAAGGCAGGAGCTCTCCATCACAAGAGAACGCGTGCGTAAAATTGTGGGCATTGTAAACTGCAGTTCTAAACTGGAGACGAGTCTGAATGTCCATTTGTAAATGTTTCGAAACTGACTGTACACGCGTTACACCAAAACAGGTCACTCAGACTAACGCAAATATTTTCCTTGCTCTAAGGCGGCCACGTGTGGCTAGCCAATGTTTATGCAGTAGTATCTGTACACACACAGAAACTGGACTCTGCGAGCACCTACACTGTAGCTTAGGGGCCCATATACTCGTACGTACGAGTCTCGTTCGCGAGTCCGATTCGGCTCGGGTTCCCATGAGCCAAACTCGACCGTGTGTGTGGGTCGCAAAGTTGGGAGTCAGCTCATGCTGAGCCCGGCTCCCGAGTCAAGCTCGCCGAGCCGGACTCGTACGTGTATGGGCCCCTTTATAAATCTTACCACCTATTACAATGTCCAAACAAATACATCCTTATTTTCATTCCTCGCAACCGGCTGTATATAATATCGACTGCATTTGGACCTTCAACACAAGAACAAAACAGTTTGGACAAGGCTTTATTAAAATACTTGCTTCAATCAAGTCTATTGGTCTCATTTTATTAAAATCATTGTTGTGTCCACGGCTCCGGTACCATCGAAACAGTCTATAGTCTACACTAAGATCAGACTAGACCAGGCTAAGACTAATGCCTTCTCCTACTTCAAGAAAGCCTATGATTCAGTTAGGAGGGAAGTAGTGTACAATATTCTAATAGACTTTAGGGTACCCATGAAACTAGTTAGGCTGATTAAAATGTTACACCAAATATCCATACCCTGAGTGGGTTTCGAACCCATGATTCCAGCATCCGAGCGGGCGGCCACTGTGACCGGCAGAGACTGCAATGCACTGGCGGGAACTAATTTCAGACAGAAATCTTCTCGTGGAGCCTATGTAACGACGCTTTCGGTATAAGCGTCCGATAATAGGGTGGCAGATGAATCGGAAAGGATTTTGAAGGAAACGGCCGTGTCCTACTCTAGTTGCTATTCAGGTATTTGATCGGAGGGCCTGAGGAAAACACGGAAATCCTCAGTCAGCATAACCAGCATCAGACTGAACACCTCCCGAACACGTTTCTACTAGCCTGCTGGCTGCAGGAGTCATTCTTACGGAGCCCGCCGCCGGTTCTCATTCCAGCCCTGATGAATTCACTCCAGATCGTCTGAGACGTCAGTAAACGTGTAAAGGACCGTACGCCGTTTACACCCTTGAAGGCCCACGCCACTGTAAAACGAACCTACAATTAAGGAAATAGTGATCTGAAGCCAAACGAAGTGGACGGGCAGTTTAACGGCAGGGAGTCTTCGATCACTCTGTAAGTGTGATCAGGGGTTCATAACCCCACGGCGCCAGCAGGTTCGCTGAAGCGGTAAGGCTTTGAACTTGCATTCGCGAGGTATCTAATTCGAATCTTGGCCGGAATATCGGCCGTTCTGATTGACGTTCTTCGTGGATTTCCCATATCTTTCCAGGCAAATGTTTGGCCTACAATTAGGCCATAACCGTTTCCTTCCGCATCTTTTCAAATTCATGATTCATTACTATTCCTACCAGTCGACGCGAAAGCATCGTTAAATAACGTAAATCTAAAATTGCATTATGCGATGAACATATACAGGGGAGTGGAGGTACAGATCCACCATTCTTGTTCTCGGCCTTAAATGGAGGTGTGATCGGCTTCACTGCCTGGCCATTTTATCCCCGGAGAAATCGCCCATGGTATCCGTTGGATAATCCATAAATACGTATAAATAAAATAAACCCGAGAACAGCTACGAGTGTCAAGCAGCTGCAGTACATGTAGCAAACACTGTGTTATATGACTCTGTGGTGGTGCAGCCATGGAGGCTTAGTGTGTGAAGGCCCTGCACTGCTAACTGAAGCGGTGGGGGCCCGTAGAAACGAACAAGAGGGTCCTCGGAGAGAAGTTGAACAGAACGAAACGTCCAGGTGTGCACTGGTCGCTAACGAACAAAACGCAGGTTAGAATAGATGCTTCTTGGCACAGCAGATCATGACGTCTGCCAGAATGGCAAACAGCTGGAGGCTGTGTACATGTATCAGGTACATTGCATAACAATACCCGATGCTCTTGGCCGTCTTCCGACAGCTGCTGTAGCTACCGCCAGTGTTATGTAAGCTCAGGGACAATGCTAACAGTCCGCGTGGCGCATTTTCTGGTTCCTGACATTTATACATCTGTGTAAACTAACTCCCTGGCAACAGAATAAACCACTGACCAGACTGATTGATAGATATTTATTTCATAATCAACATCTACATATGTGTACTGCAGTAAGGGCCGCTGAGAATTCGAGGGGAATTCCCATCATCTGTTATACTGCATAAGTTTCGTGCTGTTAACTTGACCGGCTTTCTCCTATATTCCTTTTCAGTCCTATACATCATCGAGTGACACGTCAAAGGTGATGTCAAATGGTATGATACATGAATGGCGAACTGGAAAGAATCTGAAAAAGAACAAAACTTTCGTGGCCGAAACGAGGCAACATCCCGGAATCTGTCTGGTGTAACTGACAAAAACCATGAAAGCCTCAGGATACCTGCGACCCATTCGGCATTCGAACTATGACAGCGTTATTGCTAGGTATTAGTTAAAGGCTGATATATGTACAGGGTGTAACTAAAGAATATGATAAAACTTCTGGCACGGGATCCACAAGCCAAAAAAGTAAGGTTGTCCCTGTGCTTAACTAATTAAGCACTAGGCAATGAAGGAGTATTGGGGACTATATGTATAGGTCCACATTTTCTTGACCTCGGCACTAGCTGGAGGTGAGTGGTGAGCTTCACGCCCCGACCGCTTTACCCCCGAGGAAAGAGCCTCAAGTACCCATTAGATAGGAGGTTGGGTGGACCCCAGAGCCGGTCTCGGCTAGGTGGAGAAGAGAAAAATGTTGACCCTTCTGGGACTCGAACTCCGACCCCTCGGTCGTCCAGCCCGTAGCCTATCGCTATACCGACTACGCTGTCCACATCTACGTGCGTCCAGTAGAAATTAATTTACGAGTTATATCCGAAAGAGCACGTTTATAACAAGTACTCAAAATGTCCTCGAAACTTCCTTGGACGTTTGTCGAGATGCACATCATAAGACCAACTTATGATTGATTGCCTTCCGCCTGCGGAAGGACGTGTGGAGAGTACGGAAGAGCTGCAAATTCAAACAGTGGCTTTGCTGCTGCAAATAGAACTCGTCACAAAATGGCTCTCCTTTTAGGCAAGGGCAGTCGTATATTGGCTCCTTACGTAGCAAGGACTTGGGTTCTGAACGATCCCGACTCGGCACGCTGCGATTGCTAGAACTATCTGAGACTGCGTCACCATCAGAACGTGACGTAGACTGTTATGGGGCCATCAGAAAATCGCCAGACTGTTTTCAGCATACCATGAAGCACAAAATCACCACAGAATCAGAAATCTTGATGAACACACATGACTATTCCTCCGTCAGGTCGCCTACTCAATGTATGACATACCCTCGAAGACTCTTCTGCAATTATAGTCACACAATGACAATGCTTTTCTTGGGTTGCCATGCAAACTATTTGTTTGTAGTTCGTGTCAAGGCCGATTGAGGCTCCAGGCTTGAGTGGCCTTGGTTCCTACGGTTCGAGGGGTTGATCTCTCCTCAGGCTTGGAGGTGCTTCATCGGCGAACATATCCCTTGTAATTTTCTGTCCAATGTCACTGCAGTTTGGATACCACTTCATGTAACTGCTCGGATCGCAAGTTCTATTCAAGCTCAGATGCTACGAACTTTGCACTTGTGGAGTGAGGGTTTCTGTGTCTCTGACCTCTGCAGTCACTTACTTCCTATACGTTCTTAATAATTCTTTTTTAAGCGCAAACGTGTTTTAAATACCTCCGATAGTGGTATGTCGTATATTATTTCAGTACCGCATCTAACGATGCAACCGTTGGCACAAAGATTATTGGGAGTTTCTAGGTTCTAACATCAAACATGAGACCGTCTATTCTGACTTAGAGTGTCGATATTTACATCAGCCCTTCCAGGATAGTGTTTTACAACAGGCAACGACCATTTCGTTTCAAACACGTCCCACCCATCATGTGCTTTGTTTCGCGTTCTTTGCTCACCGTGCAAGACTCTAACGCATACAGGGATGGTTATGTCTGTCTGGCCGTTCGTGTATTTCATCTCGACATAAAAGGTTAAAAAAAAGGGTACAGCTATCACTATAACAGGCCATAGAGGCCCACAGGGTTGCGAGACGTCGAGGCTCCAACATTTTCTAGAAAATCCGCTCACAGATGGCGGTGGAGTCAGCTTTAGCGCCGGCCGCTTTTACCCCCCATGAAGATTCATGGTACTCATTTCTGTTAGAGGCTGAATCAGCCCCAAGACCACCGTATGGCTGGAAGGTTTAGGTCAACTGAAAAACCCAATGATCACATCGGAAACTGAACCCGCGACCTTCCGGCTTGTAGCATAGTGCCTTAACTAACTACGCTACAACGTGGCCCCGACATTACGACATATTGGATGATATCTGATATGCACGTTATGGTAGCATCTGTTTGCTGCTTACTTACTATTTGACCCTGAAGATGGAGGCTTATGTTCCGCCGAAAGGCTTGTGGTTTCTAGACGACTACACAACGCCACATCGTAAGAGAGAGTCCTCTTAATACCCGCAGTATTCATGGTAAAACAGGAGCATATTAAAATATCAGAATAAGGAAATATTCGTATGGTAGTTATTCGCGTGAAAAGCACAGAACGCATGGCAGGGTCACCGGTTGCAGCCCTAGTGCGGGACGGAGGGACGGAAGTGACACAAACTTACCAAGGCCCTGTACATCCTACAATCCTTATTGCAGTTAGAGGACTCGACCAAGTCCACTGCGCATCTGCTCAGGGCGGCAAATATACGCAGAACTGCAACTTTACATTCCTGTTCTTCTAACGATGTTCAGCTCTCCTGTTTCTATGCCCCAATGTTTTCCGACCTTCTGTAAAGGTGGGATATTCTGATGACCTTGACCACGTCACGAACTTCATTTATGTTTGCAATACTGCAAAAACTGTTATTTAACTACTCACTTGCTTCAAGGTTAGTAGTGACGGTGAGTTACGATATGGTCATATTTGTTTCGTAACAGCAAATGTGAGGTGCGTGGCGCGGCCTTTCGCATGTTTCCTCAGTGTCCAGACGGTCGCTCTCTGCTTCAGCCCATCAGGGGAGCAGTCCTGTAGCCATGCATGTCTACAGGACTTTCTTTTGAGACGGGTCGCTATTCCTGCCCCATATCAAATGTAAAGTTGTCCCTGTACTTAACTAATTAAGCACTATGACATGAAGGCGTATAGGGAAATGGATGTATATATCCACGTTTTCTTCACTTCCACACTAGTTGGAGGTGAGCGGTCAGCTTCACGCCCCAGCCGCTTTGCTCCCAGGGAAATAGCACACGACATGGATTCGATAGGAGGTTGGGTGGGCCTCAGAGAGCGTCTGCACAACGCGAATAAAATTCTTGATCCTACCGGGACTCGAACTCCGAACCCTCCGTCGTCCAGTTAATAGCCAGTCGCTATACCGACTGCGCTATCCCGGATCCTGTAAATGTTTCGGAGACATTTTTATTTGGACCCGTGTTTCGCGTCGCATCATCACAGAAACAATGAAGACAGGCACAAGTGCTCTGTGCCCTTATCTATTAATGCCTGAAGCAATTACTGCCTCTCTTCGCTAACTGCGAGGGGTCAGGTCTCCGAAAATAAACGCAGACCAACACTAACGTGTTGTGAGAAATCGGGGATTACGGACATCACAGCCATGGTTTACACCTATAGAAACCTAAACTAAACACAAAACATACCTTACACAATATAGAAATAAATTATTACACGAGCATTCGGCAGAAGAAAATAGTCATTAAATACGTAAGTCTATCACGAACTCATTCTTTATAACAAACAAACAATAAATTCACACAAAAGTATCCATTGTTAGGTTATGACAAGAAGTAGAAATTGTATACTGAATGAACAATCATTGGGTGTTAAGGCTTCAATCTTCACAAACTGAACTAAACTAAACCAAACTAAACCAAGTAAAGTAAAGCTATCCCTGTACCAGGCCGTGAAGGCCCAAAGGGTTGTGAGACGTTGAGGGTCCCACATTATCTAGACAATCGGCTCAAAGATGGCGGTAAGGTTGTCAGCCTTACACGCCGGCCGCGCTTTACTCCCCAGGAATATTCCTGGTACTCATTTCTGCTAGAGGCTAAGTCGACCCCAGGGCCATAGAGCGGCTGGAAAGATTAAGTCAATTGAAAAAAAATCCAATGACCTCATCGGGACCTGAACCCACGACCTTCCGGCTTGCAGCATAGTGCCTTAAACCTGAAACTAATCTACAATAGAAGTAAATACACTCCAGAAACTGAATCTGTTTCCATCCTCAGGTGAAGAGCGGGCAATCCCCACTCTGTTCGTTCCATTAGAAAGAGCTAACCTCAATCAGTGAACAGGTTAGCTCTTTCTAACGGACTCAGCTGAGTGGACGCCCCACACCCTCTCTTCCGAGGACGCAAGTAGATCCAGCTTCCGGCATCCGGCTTTCGGAACGCTGTGTTCTTTGAATATAGAACAATGGACAAAGCCCAAAAACCCAATAAATGCGAGAGTTATACATCGTCGTCAAACCCTTCAGAATCTATTTGTTCCCTACATGCTTCACACTCGCACTGTAAAAGGGAAGAGAAATCTCATTTTAACGCAGTCTAAACTTAGACCAGACTTTTGTTCTTTTTCACGATTATGCTCTCGAGGCCATGGCTGCTTGCTAACTACCATCGCTCGAAAATGTACTCATAAAATCACGCCTGTTTAATCAGAAAACGTATTGCACATACGAGGTACCATCGGAAAGTTCCCGGAACAGGTCAAAAAAGAAGTGCTGGCTTAACTTGCTCAATTTTGGCTGTCATCTCCTTCAAAACAGTTTCCTTGGGAACGCATACACGGATCCCATTGTTTCCCCACGCTTCAGAGGCACCGTGAAAGTCACTTCCCTCAATGCTGTCGAGTGCCGCTTGTGATTCCCTTTGGATGTCAGACTCGGTTTCAAAACGTCGTCCCTTCAGTTGCATTTTCAGTTTGGGAAACAAAGCTAAATCACAGGGGGGCTAAGTCCGGCGAGCAGGGACGATGGGAAAAGGTATCCATGTTGTTGTTAGTCACAAACTCTGTAGATTTCAGGGACGTGTGGGGAAGCGCGTTGTCGTGCTGAAGGAGCAATGCGGCGCATGTTCAGATTTTCTGTTATGATCTCCTGGCAAACTCCAGGGGTCAGTTTACAGTCCCTCATATACTGCGATCGCGAGTTCGAATCCCCACACGGGAGTGGAAGGTATGTCTGATTCGGTGTTTCTAGAGAAATTCACAGCGTACCTCTAGACAGCAGCACTGCTCAGTGGATAGTGTTATACCATCAAGATGTAACTGTCTTTCGACAGTTTTTTAAAGTCACTGGGGTTAGACGTTTCTGATTAATTTTGTTTTATAAGTAAGAAATTTCGCGTGCTTTCTGGGGGATTTTATGCTTCTAGTTCATTAAGGATTGTGCTAACAGCAACAATGGTCTCTATGCTTGTTCCATCTGAAGAAATGAAAACGGCGATCCCTTCACAGGCACTAAAAAACTGCAATGGTACGGACTTCCCCTCCGGTCGCAGTATCTCGTGGCTACGCACTACTTACACTTGATATCAACGTGAGCAAGTCTACAAGCTTGGTAAGGTAAAGGTAAAGTTACCTCTGTGCTTAACTAATTAAGCATTATGCAATGAGGACGTATGGGGGGGTGGATGTACAGATCCAAATATTCTTGACCTCAGCACTAGTTGGAGTGATGGTCAGCTTCACGGCACGGCCGCTTTACCCCTTGGGAAAGAACCCTCGGCCGTCCAGCCGGTAGCCAGTCGCTATACCAACTCGGGCCTTCCCGGCTCGCTTCTTTCATTTGGACGATAGTTAAAAGTCTGGGTTGGAGAGGCCGTGAAGGGAAGCTCAGAGAATGGTGCAATAGTGTTCCACTCCCCTCCAGGCCCCATCCGGGTCACCGGTCCCTAGCCACTACCTACACTCGGGGCAACACATTGGCCAGGAGACCGGAGGGGAAGACATGGACGTACCCTAGAGGGAGAGGCCGTACCATAGCAATTGGAAGATGGCTTTTCAATGTGAATGCCTGTGTCCAGTCCCAGATGAATTGTCCATGGTGGACGAAATGACACTGAACTAGTTTTTCTCAGACTTCTTTCGGTTTTTCTACTAATCAATATCCCACCACTGCCCCATAACCATCTACCATCAACACGCGAAGTGTCTGACACCTCTGACCAGGCAGCATATTATCATATTCTCTCAATTTAAAATTTCGATTTTCTGACCTGCATTTGGATTGCCGCAGTATTTCAAGTACGTTTGAAGGGAGAAGGGTAAAAAGTAAGTAAGTAAGCTATCCCTGTAACAGGCCATGAAGGCCCACAGGGTTGTGAGACGTCGAGGCTCCCACACTATCTAGACAATCGGCTCAAAGATGGTGGTAAGGTTGTCAGCCTTACGCGTCGGCCGCGCTTTACTCCCCAGGAAAATGATTTAATTAATTCCTGGTACTCATTTCTGTTAGAGGCTGAGTAAACCCCAGGGCCTTGTGTGGCTGGGAGGGTTAGGTCAATTGAAAAAAATCCAATGACCTCATCGGGACTTGAACCCGCGACCTTCCGGCTTGTAGCATAGCCCCTGAACCAACTACACTACCGCGTGTGAAGGGAGAAGGGTACAAGGTCAAAAGAGAAGTACAGGGGTTCGGCAAATGACACTTAATTCTGTGGCGCTAGTATAGAAGGGAGGTGGATCTGGTACTCACATCGCTGGCATCGGCCGCCTGGTAGAGGTAGCAGTAGAGCAGTGGTTCCACGGTGTCCCTAAGCAGGTACATGAAGGTGCACTGGTTGTCATACGTATGCGAGAACCTAATGATGTTCTGCAGGGAGTGCTGAAACATGACGGCCGGAACTTGCTGCCCAGATTCCGCGACACCCCGGCTGAAGGCGTGTACCTGGCCGTCCCGAATGCCCAGGGAAACCTGCAACCAGATCAAAGCATGTAAATTTACCGACTGATCTCACATCAAATACAATTCAATATAAGAACGGCGTGATAGTTTCAAACTCCTTTATATCACAGCATTAAGGACCAGATACTTTTTTACGTTCCATCTTACTCTTTGTAGTTCATAATACTGTAGCGTGTAGTACTGTTGCTATATAACGATCGCGAGAAGGAACATGCCTTGGTTGGTAACGGTCAATAAACGTCAACAATATCCGGGCTATCCCTAGGCAACCGCTAATAACAATAATAGGAAAACTGCCGGAAGGGGAAATTTTCTGCTTGGTCCGACACCAGGCTGTATAACAAGGACACCTCTCGTAAAGCAACTGAGGGGGTTGCCCGTGTGGAGGCGGGGTCGAATACCTCCACCGTGAGCCTGCGAGTCGTAAGAGGCGACGAAAAGGGAAGCCTCAAATCTGAGACAGTAAAATATGGTCTCGAGTCCCAAGGAACCCAGACTCGAGAAAGACTGCATTGGCAAGGGCCAGCAGCATATACAAAAGGCAGACGCGTCCTCTCATCAGAGAGGGCGCCCCACAGAAACAAGACCGTAAATGCCAAACACTAATAAATATCTGGTCATGAGCCCCAGCCGGGGCTCAACACCAAGACTTACTGACTGACTGACCGTCAGTCGCAATGTGACTTGGACTTGGTAAAGCAACTTTGACGCCAAGACTAACTGATTGACGGTAAACCGCCAGTCGTAAAGTAACTCTGACTCTGACTCTGACTAAAGCAACTTTGACTGAGAGAGTGGAGTTGCGGGATATTCGCCGCACAGTAACGACGTGAGCACAGAAGCTGGAGAATCTTCCTTGTTGGGTTCCGTTACCAGAAAACGACTAGTGAAACCAAACTGAGAAGACTTAGCGTGTGAAGTAGTGATTTGTAAAGCGTGTGGATTAGCGATAGCGTTATAATTACTTGTAGTTCCCAGTGCTGTGTGTAAATGGCCAGTAAATCGAGTCACCAATCCAAACCCTGTCTAAAGTCAAGTCATACACGTAACAATATGCTCACACCACCTTTTGCAAATATAACTCTTAGAATAATAATAGTTCGGCTGAGGACTGGTATTTTGGGTTGTACGGACATGTGGATTGGAGAAAGGCCGACGTTTCAGGAGAAACATATCGCCGCAATTTGAGTAAGCCTAACAAGAAACCAGCAGACAGGGGCAGAAGCTGTGCCGTGAGAACATTAAATCCAACACAACATCAATGGAATTCAATACCGACATTCTGCATGGTGACGGACACTCCAAGAACAATAAACATTGTAAGGCGTAAGTCTCCAACCATGGACAATTTCACAGCTGTCTCACAGCTGTTACAAAATATGCTCAGTAAAGTCATCACTGACAAATATCCGTTTAAGTATGGTCCTGTTACTCTACCATTATCATCTGTAAAGAGTGTGAACAGATCTGACAAACCGGGATATTAACTTTGACTTAGCCCAGCGTGGGGTTAATGGTCCGGAATGAATTGACGAAGCATCGGGGCGAAGGTACACCAAGGAAGCTGGCAACTGCAACGCAACCGCAATTTCCGAGAAAAATCGACGATTTTTAAAGAGGCAACTTGTTTCCAGATTAGCATGCGCACACTGAGGAAACTTAATCTCAGACATTATTCTTTCTCCATCCATCCGCTGCAGGCCCACTTCTTCGAATCCCTTCTCTGCCACTCCGTCAATCCATATGCTTCTAGGCCTTTATCTCTTGCCCCCGCCTGAGAGTATTCTGTTTGTGTCATCTGCTGCGTGAGATTCCCTGACATGTGCGTGCCACATTATGTGTTCTGTTTTTATACCGCATAACACAAAAGTGAGATCTGCAAGCCTATCCTTCCCAATTTGCTTGATGTAAAACGTTCTTTCGTGATTTTTAGTCGATCATCTACAAAAGTCCATTTCCACTTCAAACAGGGGTACAACGTTAACAACAGGAATAATAATCCATTCCACTTACAACAGACTATTCAACAGGAACAAAAATCCATTAGCACTTCAACAGGCCTACAACTTCAACTACAGGAAGAGAAATCCATTTTCATCTCCAGTAGGTTTACTACTCTCATAACAGGAACAAAAATCAATTTCTACTTCCAACAGGCTTTTAACTTTAACAGGAGGAACAGAAAATCTAGACCCAAAAACTAAATAAACACGTCAATAATGTAAGTAAAGAAAAAGTTACACAAACATTCCCTCAAATAAAGGTTAAATAAATTTGATTACAAAGAACAGCAATATAAGAGATGAAGTGACAGGAAGCTGGAGAAAACTGCATAATGAGCTTCATACCTTGTACTCTTCTCCAAGCATAATTAGAATGATCAAGTCAAGGAGGATGAGGTCGGCAGGTCATGTAGCACGAATGGGGGAGACGAGGAATGCGTATAGGATATTGGTGGGAAAGCCAGAAGAAAAGAGACCACAGGGAAGACCAAGTCGTAGGTGCGTGGACAATATTAAAATGGTTCTTACAGAGATAGGATGGGATGCGACGGATTGGATAGATCTGGCTCAGGATATGGACCAGTGGAGGGCTCTTGTGAACGCGGTGATGAACCTTCGGGTTCCATAAAATGCTGGGAAATTCTTGAGTAGCTGCTGAATTGGCGGCTCCTCCAGAAGGGCTCAGCTCCACGAGTAAGTAAGTAAGTAAGTAAGTAAGAAGAGCAATATGGCGATTTTATTACGAATTCGTTGAATGTTTTCTTGTTTTATCCTCACAGCGACACGCCTCTCTAAGATATAATACATCTACAATTGCTGTCTTGTAAATAATGTGTTCCATTTTCACATAACACACCATTCATATCGAAATTTCACATTGTCCCACTGCCCTAAACCATGTCTTCCATCCTTACTGAATTTTCATTCCAAAATGTTTTTAATTATCACAATGTTTTAAAACATCTATTCCTATCACAGCCGTTTTAATATGGTGTCCCGACTATAAACTATTCTTACATAGCCCTATCAACAGAAACTACGTAAGCATTCTATTTTGGTGCTCATAACAGAATCTGAGATCATCATCAAAAACTTCGCTGGGTTAGAATATTAAGACCCATTCCTATGTATCATAAGATCTTGGTCTTTCCATCGTTGTTGTGGTTTTCCAGAGTGCCGTCATCCCCAAGAATGCAAACTGTGGTCTCCTTTCATTATATCCAAATACGAACGAGCCCCACCTCTAATATCCGGACTCCGTTGCGTTTAAAATCCAAATTACACTGCAACAATAAAGCGTTGTTCTTGATGTACTGTTATGCAGGCGTAAGTTTGTATCAACTTATCATACGACACTGGAGATTATCTCACCAGGATGTGCTCCACAGCTCCACAATCGCCATGATATCTCACAAGACCCGGCTATTTGCAACTACAACGTGAACACCGCGAACCTTATCCGATGTCACCGTTCAACGCCATATTTTCATTGCTCCATCGAGAAGCTGAGCAACTGCGGAACACAGCAAATCCACCTTCACCCTTCAAAGCACAGAGGTTTCTTTTTATAGCTAGTGGGTGGGACTAAGTCCCTTGTACTGCGGCCACTTGTACCAGCCCCAGAAGATAGGTGAGGGTGATTGTGGAGCAATTGGTGGAATGAAGATTGGCAGGGGAAACCGAAGTACTCGGAGAATACCTGCCCCAGCGCCACTTTGTCTACCACAAATCCCACTTGACCAGACCCGGGATCGAACCCGGGCCGCCGCGGTGTGAAGCCAGCGACTAACCGCTTGAGCTATGGCGCAGCCTCAAGCACAGGGTTACTACATGCATCATCTACTTTAACATTAAAAACTC
This sequence comes from Cryptotermes secundus, assembly GCF_002891405.2. Lineage (NCBI taxonomy): Eukaryota > Metazoa > Arthropoda > Insecta > Blattodea > Kalotermitidae > Cryptotermes > Cryptotermes secundus. The sequence goes on along the minus strand of NW_019730103.1, from coordinate 1,358,281 downwards.
CGCACTTCTGCTCAGAACGTATTTGTGTCGCTTCATTCTCAAAATATACATCGAGTGTTAGAACTGAGGTTCTCATGGCGGTCGCCATGAAAGGTACTGTCTTCTGGGATGTGACGCCGTGTAGCATGACAGAGGTTTACAGACGTTTTGAGGAAGTTAGTGTCATCACCTTCAGTTACCGGAAACCCTAGCAGCTGGCGAAGGGTTAATAAATTCTTTATCTTAACTCTCAAAGGTATCCCGACTATGCGGCAGGTTTGCGTACGTTCCTCTACACGACTCTTCATGCCTCCTAAAAGTAAAAACTCTGGATTTGGGTACAAATCTCTCATTTAACTTCTCTCTCTAATTTTATTGTGAAATTGGGATTATACCAGCACGAATTTCGTGGTGCACAGTTAACGAAACTTTTTCTTTCACTAGCTCTACAGTCCCTTGGGCCCTGGCTTTTGATTTTTCAGTTTCATGATCATTTTACACGCGGTAGGTCTACTCGGACGAGTGATCAGCTCGTCGCAAGGCCTCTACCTAAACACAGGACAACACAAACACAGAATAAACTCATACACATACCAAATATCCATGCCTTGTGTCACACAAGTTGTGTGGCATTCGAACCCACAATCAGGGCTTCCGAGAGAGCGAAGAGAGTGCATGCCTTGGACAGCTCGGCTACCGTGACCGACAACGAAATTAAGTAAAGGTATCCCTGTAACATGCCGAGGAGGCCCATACGGTTGAGATGTTGAGGGTCCCACATTTTCTAGACAATCGGCTCATAGATGGCGGCAAGGTTTTCAGTCCTACGCGCCGGCCGCCCTTTACCCCCAAGAATATTCAAAGAATGTTCGTGGTACTGATTTCTGTTAGAGGCTGAGTCGACCCCAGGGTCATCGTGCGGCTTGAAGGATTAGGTCAGTTGAAAAAAAAAATCCAATGACCTCATCGGGACTTGAACCCGCGACCTTCCGGCTTGTAGCATAGTGCCTCAACCAACTACGCTACCACGTGCCCCCAACGAAAGCTCTACACATTTCTAAATGTGAAGTATTATTCTCTCTCTAATACCTATCCATAAAAGTCTTCCATAACACATTTACTAATATCATCTTCAATACAAACGGCCAGTCCCTCTGAATTTCTGACATACTCGTATTTTGCGGTTTCGCATGGCCCTTGAAAATAAGTGGTGTAACCAATGATCTTACAAGCCTCTAGACCTGCCCAACTTTCCGCAATGCCCAACATGTCCTGAGATTCAAGTAAATTAAAAACATTATTTCCTAATTTATTTCGGACACCCTTAATATTAAAAAGCCTAACTTTAGTTAATTCTGTCACATCGTCAAGTTCCTGTGCGGTTCCACTTCTTGACCTGTTGTCTTCCGTGCTCCCACGTGCCGGTGCAGCGTCCTGCGTCACCTAGCGTCTGAGATTACATTACTGTCGGGCTGTTTACGCCGTCTCACTGGCGTCATCGTCGGGCTCTGCTGACGGTTGGCAATGTGACGCAGTACCGTGTCCAGCTGACTGACGTCTTCCCTGAGTCAGCGCTCCTACTCCAAACTGCTACCATGGCACAATCCTCTGGCAGTACTGCCTTCTGTTCTTGCACTCGAAGATTTCTTGCCCTCTGCTGTCACATTCTGGTATCTCGCAGGGGTGTCCAGCTGTCTGCTCTTGGCGTATGTTTTCCCTCAAATAACTTAAATCGTATGTCCGTCCATTCACTATCAAATCACCCTTTCTTAAGAGGGGTTGGTGGCCCCACTACTTTGTGTATTTTATGTCTTTTAGGTAAGGGACCATTTCTTTCCATGTTCTCCTGGCCGGTACGGAAGAGTGTTCGCCCACTCTGACTCTGAAACCGACTATGTTTCTCTTATTTTTCCAACACCTCTAGCTTCTTGGAAAATCATGTAAATTAAAAGTGGGCGCTCTCCTCTTCTGGCTCACAACATATTCTCCAACGCTGTCTTGATTTCGTCGACTCGCTCAGCCATTTGACCACCATATCCAGGGTTTCGAAACGATTTTCTTCCTTCTTCTCCTGTAGTACAAAAATTATTATACTGTTTTCCTCTGTCCTTCACTCCTTTGTCGCAGTTTATTTTCTAGTTCTTTATACCTCACTTCATATTCTCTGATCGCCTGTTTAATTAATCTCTTGATTATCAACGTACGCCAACTTCTGGTCGATCTTCACCCGCTCGACTTGCGGCTGAGAAACCCACCTGCCTTTTCTTTAACACGCCGTTCTCCAGTTCATTATGTAATACAGACCCGCCAATTCTGGCGTGGTAGGTTTCCATGACCACGCCCATCCTATCGCTGTACCAACACGTGTGTCTACCACCGTGTCTGAAACTCAACTGCATAACATTGGTGTGCAGTTTAAAATCTCGCGTTTCACATCGCTTTCAGTGGCTAGACTATGTATATAGCGTCAAATCGGAGAGCACATGAATTATGAATTTAAGACAATCTCGTAGTGGTCGTGGCCTAATTTTGGTACTATCCCGGCTTTTCTTCTACGAACTGAGGAAATCCACAAAAACAGACAGTATTGCCAATGTTCCGGCCGAGATTCAAACCCAATTACCTTCTGAACACAAGCTAGAGCGTTACCGGTTCGGTTCAATGTTACTTCTGATGATAGAGTACAGAACATACTCAAACTGGTGTCGTCCCTTACCTGACAATGTCTCCAAGCTGGCACTAAATACTTCAAAGAGTACAAACAGGTTCGACTTTCGGTTAAGCACCACGGTGGTTTATGTCACGAAACAAATACTGCCTAATCCTGGTGAAGATTACTGTCTTGAGTCTGACCTCGTGTAGTCTGGTAGATATTTACCAACGTCTCGGAGGAAGCTTGACGTAGCAGGTTCCTTCAAAACGTTGCGAACTAGCCAGCGGTGTGCTGTCAGTTTGTTTAGAATGGACTCGCTCGTAAAATGTTCTGGGGTCAACATAAATTAAGTGCAAAGATTTTCATGAAATACAAAATATTTTTACCACTAAAGCAATACAAATTGTATTAAAACTATCTTATGAATTAGAAACATTTAAAGTTAGAGAACACGTAAAAATTTCTTTCTGGAATACATCGCATAAACTACGAGTTCTGGCAAGATGACTCCATGCATCGAACCGATCCTCTGACGATTCTGCATACGTTCTAGGGGGATCTCTGGTGTCTGCTGCTGAGCAACGTTGCCGATGCATAGTCTTCACAAGAGTACTACAACCAGATTAGCCAAAGGACTGCCTACTATTTTTATGGTCGTTAAGTTGGATATACTTCCTATTGTTAGATTCTTTCGCGCGCGGCAGCATCATTCATAGCAGTTAAGCCTCGTTCTGCTTCTCTGCTACTAACAACTACTGCGTTTAAAATTGCTTCGCTTTAGCAATTGTGCATGGAGCAGAAATTTGTAGTCTCCATTCCAGAGTTGTGTCTACAATAACTCTAAAATTCGCTAAGGTCGACTTCAAACTTCAATAGATGATTCGACTCTTCAGCCTCTGGCCATGGTGAAATTATTCGTTATATTTCCATGCAGATGAACCCAGTAAATTAAAAAAGGCTAAAACTCTTCATATTTTTTATTACTAGGGTTGTTCTCACGTTCACTTTCCCGCCGATGTATAAGTGAAAGGATTTGTTGATAATAGTATGGCTGCCAAATTATAAATTACAGACTGAATAAATGTCTTCTTCTTCTTCAAAGGTTTTGGATTTTACCAACTGCCGATCACAGTGGCTGCGCGGTCTAAGGCATGAACCGTCTTCGCGCGCTCGAACACTGCGATCGTAGGTTCGAATCCCACTCGAGGCATGGATGTCTGTTTATTCGTGTTTGTGTTGTTCTGTGTGTAGGCAGCGACCATGCGATGGGCTGATCCCCCGTCCAAGAAGTCCTATCAACTGTGTATCGATTAGGAAACTGAAAAAGGCCAAGGCTCACAAAAGTTGTAAACCCATACATACATACTCGTATTTCAGCGACTGGGAAAATTGTTCGGCATGTTTACCGCTACTCTCCCTAAGACACTGCATTGCTCTAATTGTGCACCTTATAAGTTACGTGACATTTTGTGAAGTTGTAAAACGTGACTGCAAAGCATTTCATTGCATGAAAATCTCTCATAAAATAAAAATCATTACAGCTAAATAATTCAAGAAATTTTTATCCACCCGTTTAGCAATTTCAGAAAATTTGTATGCTTATCAAAGTGCACAAAGAGAACTGTACACGCTCTCCACACAGCAAATGCTGCTCTTAAAAAAAACCGTTGCCCATCGAAGGCCTAGAATAGTCCAATTTTGATAATCTCAACCTCTAAATCTTCCCAAATTTCAAGAAGTTCTCCTCGACTTTTAGTAAAGTTATGGGAAATGGGGGGAAACGCGGTAGAGTAGTTGGTTGAGGCACTATGCTACAAGCCGGAAGGTCGCGGGTTCAAGTCCCGATGAGGTCACTGGATTCTTTTCAGTTGACCTAATCCTTCCAGCCGCGCTATGGCCCTGGGGTCGACTCAGCTTCTAACAGAAATGAGTACCAGGAATTAATTAAATAATTTTCCTGGGGAGTAAAGCGCGGCCGGCGCGTAAGGCTAACAACCTTACCGCCATCTTTGAGCCGATTATCTAGATAGTGTGCGAGCCTTGACGTCTCACAACCCTATGGGCCTTCACGGCCTGTTACAGGGATACCTTTAACTTTTTACCTACTGACCTAATGAATCATCAGCAACAAATTTCAAAGAAACCAGACCTGAAAGAAGAGTTCTATATCCTGAGACATAACACCGTGTAGTAAGTTGAAAGTCAACCGACGTTTCGAAGGAACATATCTCATCATCAAGGTTGAAGAATAAGCCAAGCAAAGAACCGGCATGGCTCTGCTTGCTTCCCGCTTCTCTGGTTTCTTGATCGGCCTATTCTTCGAACCTGATGAGGCGGCATATTCCTCCGAAACGTCGGTTGACTTTCAACGGACTACACGGTGTTATATATCACTGAAGACAGAACTTCCTAACCACCGGGGTGCCAACATTATATCCTACTGCAGTTCAAAGGATTGCAACAGAAGTAGATGTTTCTGAGTTGCCCTGGCGGTACTGCAAGGCGAACAGGCTAGATCTCACCAGACTCGGCCCTTTCAGGTGAGTTCATTTTCACTATTCCGCCACGAACTCTCAATCACGAGATTCTGCAGAATAGTGAATAAAACCCCCTAATTCTCGTCAAAACAACCCACATTCTAACCGTGTACTCCAGACTTTAAGTCTTGAGTATTACCACTATGCCAATCTGCTCTGTTCAAAGCAAATAAAAATAAAAATGTCAGGGCTTACCTTCTCTGAAGTGCCTCGCCTCTTGATCTCTGCAATGACCCATGGCAACATGGGTCTGGAAAACCTCTTGTCCATGGCAGTGAACCCGAGGTACTCCACTGGGTACAGCTTCATGTTCAGTTCCACCGCCATTTTGTACGCTTCACAGGAATCAGATCCTACTTCACACCGTCATTACCACAGTAAAATAATTTGTAAATCAGATCCTACTTCATTTTGTAATGGTCACAGCACCTCCTCGCAATCATGTTCTACTTCATACTATTATTACTGCAGCAAGAAAGAAATTACTATAAGTATGTACCACTACTTTCATTTCATGATATGCTGGCGCTAAGCTCGCGCGTGAACGATGATGAATCGAAACACTTCACGCCACCCATGCGGAATATTGCCTTTGCACTTCCAAAAGTGTCAAAAAAATCTTCTGCAGTGGTCTGTGTTCATACAGCATCCGTGAACAGCCTGCAAGAAAACAAGATGTCCTGTTATATCCACGTTGGGGGATTAGCAAGAAGGTCTTCTGGTTGTGACGTTGTGTGTTCTGATGGATTGGTGAAACGTTTCAGAGGAAACTACTGTCAACTTCAACCCCAGAAATGGAAGCAGCTGGTCCCTCTGAAACGTTGGTACAAATCTACCAGACTACACGGCAACACGTCCCAGAAGACGCACATAATTAGGACTATTAATGCAATAAAAGTTTCCTGTTACTATGGAACAAAAATATTCAACAAAGTTATCACAAAATCCGCTTCACTTCGTCACAATTTATTTCTCAAAATTCAGTTTAATACTGTCATGGTTTTAGTGATTAAACATGGGGTCTGGATTGGTACAGTAGAACTTGGTTATAACGTCATCAAAGGGACCTAAAAATAGTGTCGTTATAAACGAATGTCGTTGTAACCGAAATGGGCACTTCCACAGTAGCCTTATGTTAGTCACGTAAAAATCTACCAAAACCGAGTTAAAATGTTGCATTTTTTAGTGAAATACGTAGATAAGTACAGACTAACGTAACATTAACGTGGAATTAATATGGATTCTCCATATCGTTTGTACTGTAGAATTCACCAAACCAAATTCGCGGCATACATCAGCTGTTTTCCTTCCATTTTCTATTTCACGAATAACTTTAACTTTCGCTTCAGTGCTTAAAACTTTCCTTTTCATTGCCATGTTTTCGCTACTGCACTTCTCTGGGTTTAGGCAGGAACACTATAGGGTAAGTAGACAATGTGAGGTCCTGTTAGACGAGATTCTAGGAAAGGAATGCAGTTAACAACCTGCCGCGTCCTCTTGCACTATTCACGCAGTCCCACCCCACACCCTTGTTTTCGCATAAAACCCACGCTCCTCTTGCAGCCCGCGGTCGTATTCTTCCAGGACAGTCACGTCAGCAAGTAGAGAAAGTGAGGGTGGGCAGACACATTGAACTTTCCCACGATATCGGAGAAATTCAGGAATGAAAATGACGTTACATACGAGGTTGATGCATTTGTGCATGTCGTACTAAGCAAGGTATAAAAACAGTTGCTTTATGAAGAATTAGTTCGTACCACTGAATATTTGACGCAATAGACAAGGTGTCGCAGAAACCGATGTTGCTATAACCAAGTTTTACTGTAATTGGGTTTATTTGACTCTTACAACCCGTTAAGTACAATCAATTTTAGCGCTATCGTTAATTCATATGTTTTACAATTTATTACAGAAAGCCCTAAGTCTTCTCGTTCGTCTTCATTGGCTGTTGCTATGCTACGGCTTCGAGCTATAGCTGGGGCTGATACAATAGTCCAAATAATGACTGACGTACCAACTGGACTCAGACTGATACCACCCCAAGAAATAATAATAAATAAATTATCACTGTCAAGTTCATGATGCTGATGATGTTGATCATCCGCTGATTCCCATTTCATCATCAGAAAGTCAAATAACATAGCTTAAAAGTTTAAACATTCTTTGTGCCGACTTGCACTTACCTCAGGAGCCAGGCACCTTTCAGTCTGTTTCATAAATGAGCACAGAATTTTCTATTCCATTACAATTACCAACAAATGATGATGAGCAATATAATCTTTCTTCCTTTCCTTTATCTCTTTCACACCTTTATCTCCTCCCCCCTTTCTGCAGTATTACTTTTACAGCTCTTTTATTAGTCCATCTTATTATCACTCCTACTGTCACAACTTTATCCCTTTTACCTCCTTCCCTCCATTCTCCCCATATGTTTTCTTGCTCCATTCTAGCCTCTCCCCATACTCCACCAACAAGGTGTTCAGTCTTATCCACACATGAGTGAACTGGCTGTTATTTATATGCCATTGATTCAATTGTGATTTTCTTAATAAAGCAAGACCATTTCTGACCCAGGGTAACTTATTTTGTTTATCATTCTAGCTCCTAATATTTGGAGGTGACTCCTAGGTACAGGCCTGTCTGTGTGATAAGTAATCTATATATTTTCACCAGTTACTATAGAGCACCGAGTCCCTTGCAGATGCATAAGGCAGCATACAGAACATACAGTAACTGACTTGTTCTATATCATGTAACAATGATCTATAGAGACGAAATAAATAAATAAGTTGAACAACAGAACAACCAGAAAGAGGCAATTATACAACATGGTGGTTGGTTTAAAATATAACAATTCCCACTATATAACAGACAAATATCCTCAAATCCATCAAGATGGCATATAACACTGAATATTAAAATGGGTCTTAAGTCAAAATTAGGCAAAATTGCAACATTCTGTGATCACCTTTGGGTTCTGAGATGATGGGCAATTTCTTGAATAACTAGTACTAAATGTACACCGTTTTTTGGAACTGTGCAACTTCACCTATTAATTTATGATATTAGAAATTAATAGTTCATGATTTTTAGCATTACAAACTAGTATTTTAGAACCATTTATGAAGGGGATCTCAATCCTACATGATTTCTAGTTCACCAAAGCTAATATCAACAACACATTCAATTTTACTTTGAAAACCATATTACCAAGCTCATAATATATAACATTATTCCCAGCATGTTTATTTGCAACTTCTATACATTACTTAATATATCATGGGGACACTCTGTATGAAGATGGTAAGAAAATAATATAGAGAACTAAATATCAGTGCTAATAAATGAGTTGTAAAATTCAAAGTTCTTTTCTTAATATTCTGAACAATTCACAACTTTTATTCTGTCACCACTGACTGCCAGGGTGTTCTTTTGTTGACAGCTCACCTCCAATAACACAAGAACACGATCTTCCAGTGACAAATGCCTTATGTGTTATACCCAAAATAACTAGCCACTGCAACTTGTTTTATGTAAAGAGGGAAGCGTTCTTTCTTGGTCACATTTTCAAAGCAGTTAGTGCGATGAAAGTCGTCTTCTGGGTTTCGGCGCCGTGGACTTTCATCATAGTCATCGCCTTGAAAACCTCAAAACTTACACAGTTAGTGCGAATTTGCACTTTCAAAAATAACTGAGAATAATTCACTCATATATATTACACACCAGTTAACATAACGATCAGGACTTGGTTAACTGTTACCATTACATAATGTAGTATTCGATGCTTTTAACTTGGAATCAACGCGATAAACATCGTTTGCTTTATACAGAACACACAAAAAAATTGCTCACTCGATTTACAATAAATTTCATTCTAGCATCCGAAGCACTTTTACTGTCCTCTTCTGAGAGTCTATTTTAGATACATGTCAGTCAAAATGTGTGTCACAATCGGTCTCGATTTAGGCTTAAAATGCGAACCACTTACCTCGCACATGTGAACTACTAACATCCAAGCATCAGCTGACCAACAACGGACAAGCCAAGTGAATGCACTACAGCCCATCAGCTCCTCAAGCAAGCATGCGAACTGTCAAATATGCCCTTGTAATCCTCAGATATGGCCATAAACGTCAACTCGGCTAATCAACTGTCAATACCAATACTAACTCCTTCCGATAACATACAATTTCACTTGCTGTATCTAAACCTAAACGATCTAAACTGAATCCATTCTTACGTTTACCTGTACCCTGGATGTTGGTGACCTGCACGACTTGAAATAAGTTTGCCTGCGACACCTATTGCCAACGTAAGAAGCACTACTGGAGAATTACTGGAGAGAGTTGCAAAAGCTGTATCGGTAAAGCAGGGAGCTATGTCAAATTCCAGGAACTTCATTTTCTTCACTAGACAATATCAAAGCGATGTATTTTATGTTTTGTAAACATTATGCATTATAGGTGAAAACCTAAACATGTAATTCCTCTGTGATTTATCCCATAAAAGTGGCCTATTTTATGAAAAATACTATTTTCTGAGGCGTGATGTCATGTAGTTTGATAAAGTTCAACTACGTTTCGGAGGACTGTATCTTGAGGTCTAAGAGTAGGTCAAAGCAAACAAACAGCGATACATGGGTAGGAAGCAGGTCTTGGTGGTTGCATGCTTTGTTTATCCTTCTATCCTGAAGATGGAGTGTGTGCTCTGAAATGTCAGTGAACTTCTACTGGACCACATTCATAGGGGTAACTGGAGGGTTAGACTCCCTTCTTCTTTCTTTTCTTCTTCTTCCAGATTGTGTCAATCTTCTTCTGCATTCCATCAATCTTTCTTGCTTGATTCCTTTTCAATATTTCCCTCTTTTTGATGTCATCCACCACCTGGCTAGATCGTCTTGTTCTATGTTGTCCCATAAGCCCTTTACTTTCATTTTTAATTCTAACACCTGCTTACACGTTTACAGTAATGCAGCAAACCAGTTCTCTCATGACGTCACGCTTCTTTTAATTCAGTAATATTTTGCAATTGGAAATAACCCTTACAGTTCCATGGTTTAATTTCAGACATCAATAACACTACATCATTCCTCTCTTCATCGGTGAACTGGAATATGATAGGTTCCATTCTTACACGGTGGAATGTCTTTTTATGCCAGATTGATAATGCATATCGTAATCATGGCATTTCACATTATGAATTTGGTCTTCTGGGATATGATGCTAAGTGTTTTGGTACCTACCTACCAAATTACATGATGATGTATCTCAGAAGACAACATTAACATTCACAATGAGAACCTCAAATCTTATACATGCAACATTTCTGGAGTTTGAACCACTGAAGTTTAAAAAATGATAGAACAGTGTCAGAAGCACAGCAGTAGCTTCACCAGATACACTGATGTGTGTGAAGATGGTAACAGAGTCTAGGGAATTTTTACTGCTGCAGCAGTAACTCCTGTTTATGACCAGCGAGCCCAAAGACAGCTGGCAAAGACAGCACTCCTTCCTGTTTATACTGGTTCATACTCTTGCATTATTCAACTACCTAACCTTGATACACAGGCCTCCCTTAACTTACAAGACAGTTTATTTCCAAGGGTGGATGTGCAACTCAAAAATTATGTTACTACTTTGGTGTCATGGTTTTTATTTTTCATTGAAAACATACAGGTATGTCATTTAACTTTAACACATTCATCAGATCCATTTAAGAATCACAATTCCTTTGTTTCAGACAAAGAGGTTTTCTTTCCAGTTTTTTCTATAGAAAGGCAATTTAATTAAAAACATATATGAAATTGTCTTAACATATAAATTAGTGTAAGTTGAAATCACACAAGTCAACAGATAATTGGACTATATATACAAAGATCATGATACATATCAGTAATTAAGTACAAACACCTCTGTTCCCATTACAGTGTAAGCATCTACCACTAGCAAAAACAAAAACCAGACAAAAATTCCAGCACTAACAAATTTCTCTCACTAATGGAAGTATGATATTAAATCATTTTCATCCAGTGTGTTCTCCCAATTAACAGACAACGGAATCTCCGAAGCCTTGCAGTTCAGCGCACATTCCCATCATAACTCTTTGTCTTGAGAACTGAGATTGAAGTAATCTACAGAATTTTTTTTTGTGCTTCTGGCATGAAATGGTTTTTCATAATAATAATCAACAAATCAATATTAAATCATTGTCAGATTTATGTAAAGTAAAACCAGAGAATAACAAGCTGACATTACACAGCCCTTAGCACTTATGTAACAATGCTATCAGTATCTATAAACAGATATAAACTGTGACGTGTCTTTTTGATGTCATTGCAGGAATAACCATTTCTATCGCTCAGAAGTATCCTCTGTGTTCTCTTCCACTTCACAGGACTTGAGGGTGCAGAAGGCATGATGACCATCATAGCTACAGTAACAAGTGTTGCAACCACGTTTCCAGCTACTCCCTGGAACACAGCCTTCATATACCGGGAATGATGCTGTAAACAAAAACTTCATCCATCAAACATATAGCAGAACTCAAGTTAACGTTCTATATATTGATGATTACTGTCTTCTGGCATGTGATGCCATGTAAACTTTGTGCAAAACAATATACCTTGAGTAGGCAACCTGACAGTGAAACACAGGGGATGTTCTGTGATGGGTTGGACAGCAATATAATGGTACAGTATTCTGTTGGTCCCTTTATTAACCATCACGGCCGAATTACTACAAGGGAGTATGTGGACAAGTTGGGTAATCAGGTGGATCCCATGATCCAGTATTATTTTTTAACAATGATGTAATTTTCCAAGACAACAATGACCCCATTCACACAGCTGGAACTACTGAGTCATGGCTTGAAGAGCATGAACATGAACGTCAACATCTTCCCTGACCAGCATAATCGCCAGTTTGAAAATGGCTGAACCACTCTGGTCAGTTTTGGAGACTAGAGTGAGGAATAGATTCCCACCTCTAATATCTCTAATGCAACTTTAAGATGTTCTTCAAGATGAATGGTATACAATTCCACTAGAGACTGTTCTAAATTTGTACGAGTGCATTCCAAGATGGATTGCAATTGTAGTGAAGACAAAAGTTCATTCAACATCTTATCTATAACGTAATAGGGACAGTATCCGAGGGTTTTCCATTATTTTGTCCAACCCCTGTATGTATGTACGTGTATATATACATAGACACACAGTTTTCCTCTAACAGCTTCACGGGGAAGGGTGGGGGCTGGTGCCTACTCCAGGATAATGGGGGGCAGTGACTAGGGAAATGTAACCAACAAAGATCCTTCTGAAGGCAACAGAATTCACCAAAAACAATCCTGCAAGGAAGTCAATACACACTGACCAGCAAGTGAGTGCCATCATGCTCCACCACCTGGGTCACAAACTTGGTGTCTTCTCTGCATTAATACACAGGGTAAAGAGAATCTCAGAGGATGTTACTTACCTTGTGTATTAATGTTGACAGGACAACATGCAGGAACATGCCCCCTTTTTAAGCCCATCTCCATCCCACACTATTAAATTTCTCACTTTCCTTCTTTCCCAGTTCTGTTGTAGCTATCTCAACCAACAGGATCACTTCATCATCTAGGACAGTATCTGATCAACAACACCGCACACAATGAGCAACTGTACAGGTGACCATTTTTGGGACACCATATGCCAGTGATTTCTGATGTGCTCAGTGGCTCTTAAAATACCCATTGTGGGTGATGTTTACCTCTCATTGTCCCCTTCTGATCCTGAATGAGTACCAGTTCCCATTTCCCCCTTCATAGTTCCACTGGACTGACAGCCATAAGGCTGGATTTGAGGTTGTCACAGTCGAGGTTATGAAGAGTTACTTCTTCTTCAGACGAGAGAAAGACAAGTAACATTGCAGGAATAAATCATTGTCATCTGGGTCAAAGAATAAGCCAAGCAAAAGCAAGAACCTAGCATGAAGCAGGCAGCATGCACTGTAAACTGCACGCAGAAAATATAGGATCATACAGGTTGTGAGAGGCCTTGCAAACCAGCAAGTCTGCTCCCAGTAGCTCTCTCTGAATAACAAAACAAAAAACAGGAGATAGCAGAGTAACTCATGCCTGCAAGTGGAATAAGCAGCCTCTATGCAATTCTAAATATGAAACATGGTTTGACCATGCTCAATGCCATTTTGATATCTCAGTCATACCTCTCTTAAATCTCCTGCACTGGTGAAAGGTACAGGATGCATGATCTGCTATTCCATCTACTGAACAGATACAAATATTGCAGTCCCTCATGAATACTTCGCCAGGATCACACCTCAGTGCATATTCAATACCTGGAATATGAGTACAGTCAGACATACAGTCAACACAAATAATAAAATTCCTGTGTCTGAAATGTGAAACATTCACAGCCAAAGTTTACAAAGTAAAGAAAACGTGGTAGAAGAAACTGGATAGGACAACAGAAACTGGAAGGAACATACGTAAAGAACAACTTCTGAATGTCAATCATGGAAAGCCATCTGTTACAATCCTATGGGAAAACGTGGCTTTTCCTTACCAAGAGATTCTCATCAGAGTGGCAAAGTAATGGGCAAGTCAATTACCACAGTTTATTTAAAGCATCTATGGTAGGATGTAACAGTGTGCTATCTTCTACCTCTCTCTCCTACTTCCAGAATGTACTCAGGAAATATGCCTTCTCAGTTCCCACTTACTACACTTTCATGTCAATCTCAGTGACATAATAGTCATACCTATTACATTTGCAAAAGCATTAGATACCTTCAGTAACTGGACTGTTCCTGTAATTTTATTATGAAGGGTGAACCTGCTTGAGTTAAATTTCTTTCTTCAAGGGCTCATACTCATATCTGTCATTCATACCAACTGTTAAATATATCACTGTTACACCATTAATGCTTAATTTTCCAGTAGTGTAGAAAATATCTTAAGCATTATGAATCGGAGATAATGGGTGTTTCCTCTTCTTTCCGTACAGAACTTGGTAGTGGCTGGGGTAGGCAAATGTTTCACATGCCAGAGTGTATGGGTCTGAAATGCGGGTCCTAAAATGCATGCATACGGGGGAACTCAAGAATGAGATGCAAATCAGTACAAAGCCTGTAACTGGGATGGACACAGACATCCTAAAATCCATGTATAAAGAAAGGCTGAGGAAGTGACAGAAGAATATGCCAGGCTGTATAAGGGTTTGACATACATATTATAAATTCCCTGAAAATTAGGAATCTCGGGAATAAGACATAAATTTACATGCCAGGCTCTAGGGGCCTCAGCCCATGTACTACAATTCCAAACCGAGTATATGAAATATGAAAATCTAAAATTAATATAAATTTTCTCATAGACACATCAGCTTGGAGAAACCAGTATTGTTCACAAACATCAGAACATTTGACATGTTATGTCGATAACCCCCAGAATGTCACAGGACATACCAAGAATGTGGAAAGTATGGCATAAAACAAATAGGCAATAACAAGATGTTAAATTGTGGGAGGGTCCCCCCAGCATATACAGACTGGTGCCGCTATAATCCAAACAAACACCCATGTGATAAGTGAGTGTGTCTGATCCAGAGCTGTGGGGCAGTGACCTCCTCCTGCCTAAAGATGATGATTGAGGACTGCCACACCTGCACCAGCGGTTTCACAGCTGGAAATCTGTTGCTCTTTGTAACAGACTATTCATCTTGCTAAGCAGATAAAACAGTGTGATTAATAAGCAAGACTGTCACTGCCCAGAACTTGTTTGGATAGCAATTAACCAAGCATAGCAGCTTTCCTGGTTGCAGTACCTGCATGCTCATATGACCAGGGACCTGTAAGATTACCGATTTTGTGGCCTTATGCAGGAGGCATAATTAGTTCAGATTCTCCATGAAACTAGGTGGTCCGGTACTCAATCATGGACTCTGCAGAGCACTCACTCAGTCAGTGCACAGGAGGTGCTATTGCAAGAGGTTGACATCAAACAAAAATAAGAGCTTTGTACACTGTCACCCCTCACCTCACATAGTTCTTCCTCCCTGATTTATTTATTATGGTGATTGACAATACAGATGAAAAANACGGGGGGGGGGGGGTGTTGTATGGACACAAGTATAAATCCGTTCCTGTGGTTATCCCAAAAAAGTATTTACTGATTTATTGCACAAATTGATACAGGCCTAAACTAGCACTGGACAGTAACAAATACATTATGACTATGTATTCAGTTTTCTCTGGTAAACTTTATTGATTATGTATGAGACAGGAACATATTCCAGTAGACATAGAAGTTGATGCACACACGCACACACACAACTTTGTTTTAGAGGCCAAGTTGATTCAAAATTCCTGTCTGTTCCTGACCCATTAACAGTCAGGAGATTCAGTTACACCACCAATTCAAATTCCATTGCACCCTTAAAGGAGTGACTGAATGAGCAAAAAAGTATACAGTAGCCTTATCTTGCAGCAGGCTCCACCTGATGGAGGTATTTGGAGAAAAACATGAATGTAAAATAGTGGAAAAGCAATATGAAGCAGGTTTACATTACATAGAATAATGTACATTAGCTGAAAGACTTGTCCTATATCTTTGTATCATGATCTACAGGGTTAATAAATGAATGAATGAATGAATGAATGAATGAATGAATGAATGAATGAATGAATGAATGAATGAATGAATGAACGAACCTGAATGTATGAGCTTCATTTTCAGGCACAATATATTAATTTTCTATCAAAATATTTCTTTGGAACAAAGATTTCCATGCCTGTGAATCATTTCTGGCATGTCACTTGTGGCTCATCTGCAATAGTTTGCTATCGCTGGTTTATGGTAAAATAAGGTAAGGCAAGATAAATTTGTCTCTGTGCTTAAATAATTAACCATCACACCATGAACATCTATGCAGGAGTGAAAGTATAACTTCACTATTCTTGACCTCAGCACTAGATGAAGTAGAGCAGTCACCTTCACCTCCATGGAGTGAGTCCCAGCACCCACTGGATAGGAGGCTCCGTGCGCCTCAGAGATGATCTGGATGCTGTGGAGAAGAGAAGAATCTCTTGCCTCTGCCAGGAATCAAACCCCGTCTGTCCAACCAGCAGCCCACTGATATACCAACTAAACTATCCTGACTTTTTTTAGTACACTATACATTCTCAGAGAAAACATGAAATGGTTTAGATATTCAAGATGGATTTACTGTCTGTGATACAGGGAATGACTAATTAACTCTTATTCCTAATGACCATTCTGATGTACAGAGCATGGCAGTGCAGCACTTAGCACCAACTTGCAGGCTATCATGCAGTTAGATTCATGCTTGAATTTGTCTGAATATGAACTTCAAAAACTACATCTCATTATTTTGTGACTAGCCAAATCTGGGTCAAAGATGAAGCCCCCAACTTAAAGACTGAGGATGTGATAATGTGCTGCCTGGTCAAGGCTATAGCATGCCTCAGAAAGCAGTGAGAGATGAGTGTGGAACAATGGTAGAAAGCAAAGAAACTGGAAGAAAACCATATTCTGGTGTCATTTCATTCATCAGGAATCTCATGTGAAGACACCCAGGATTGTACCCAAAACTCTGCAGTGAGAAAATAACATCTAATCGCATCAGCTATGGCTCAGTCCTCTGAATATGAATACAATATTTTAGGCATTTCTGACCAGTTAAACTAACCTTGGGATTAGAATTGGCCAAACATGGTGCTGCTGCTGCTGATGATGATAATGATATGTTTGATAAACATCCAATGCAGGAAAGAGCGATTCATTAGTATTTGAGATGTGTCATTGTTAAAGATCTTCGATTGAATATGACCCGAGAGCAGTAGTGACTATCCCAGTACTTATATTCACAGAAAGACAGAAACATTTGATAGTTTTCTAATGTGAAGACACTGTCTCTTGAGCAAACAAATTTCTTCAAAATGATTGCTATAAAACATTCTGAAGCTATCAGATGCACAGCTGTACGTTGAGAGATGGGCTAGCTACCTGCATCCTCAAATACAGAATGTCCAGATGAAAAGTATCCAAAATAAAATAATTATTAATTATCAATAATTTATTATACACATTAATTGGTTACACCATTATAAAGAGAAACTATCAAAGGTTTTTCTGAATATATAACTTTCTCAATATGGTGGCATATACGTGTAAGCTGGGTATGAAAAAAAGAATTTTCAGAATTTTCCTTTCTGATGACATAAACCAGATACGTGTATGACAATTAGTTTCTGAGTACATTTTCTTATTTTGGATACATTTCATCTGGACACCCTATATATCAGACCAAACAGAAATAGAAGATAAATGTTTGACAATGTGGAAATACAAATTGACCCACAGTGTCATCTTCCAAGCCTGCTTTAAGCACACAACAACAGCTAAACAGAAACACCTTGACCCAGATTCGATCTTATTCAGACAGCCCTAACATGATAATGGGCACATGGTCATACAGTAGAAAATTTAAGGATGACAGTGAATTAAGATCAAGAATATATTCAATTTTCTACACTAGGTTCTGAAATTTAGGTATGCTGGGTTATTTTTAAATCCACCGATTAAGAATTAATGGTTATGATCCTCATCTTTAGTTGTTTCCTGTCTCAGAATTAGAGATTTCTGAGGCAATTCTTACTTAAATCATAGATTTTTGTTATATTTAGTCTGGTAGGTGGTTACTAGTATCTCAGAGGAACCTGCTGCCTTCATCTTCACGGCAGAAGCGACTCATGGTAGATGGAATGAACAGGGAATGTAAGAAACATGGGAGTGGTGAAAATGCACAGAAAATTTCTGTTGGAAAACCTCTGAAGAGACCAACTGGGATATTGATAAGGAAAGTAGTAAATCTCAGATGAAGGGTGGGTACTTCTTACAGGTATTTATGTATGCCACTGATTAACTGCAACTGACTGCAACAAAGAGTAAATGAGGTACTCCTTTATCAGGAGAGCTATTCTTGCAGGGTTACATAATGCTGGTATTACACAAGTTCGACTGGGTGAGTTAGTCCTACAGAACATTTTTATTATCTTCCTACCTCTCTTTTGTCTGGAAACTTCAGGACATGTGTCTGGTTCACAGTAGGAAGCAAGTCCATCTGATGCACACCAACACGTTTTACAGCCCTCCTTAAATTGTGTTCCAGGCTTACATCTGTGCCCAAAATGCACTGCATACAAACGAAACACTTCTTCATGAGAGAAAGAAGCATAATATTAATAAAGCATTTGTGAAACTAAATGACAAACAGTAGACTTCAGCAAAGTAGGTGCAGTGGGTTCTGGCCATAAAAGAACTACAGAAATGTGCCACATTTCAGTGTCTAACTACCTGCAACCTCCTATGGCAATGAAAAAACTTTCTCTGCTTTTTCACAGTGTGGTAACACAGTACCAAGTTACGAACTGGTCAATTCTTGATTTATCATGATTTCTCTATCACTTATCATGCCATTAAAATGCTTATAGCTTTATGAATATGAAAGCACAAATTAAGTAGAAGAGTTACAGCAAGTCCAAAGCAAGAGTCAAGAAAGCTACAGGGATGCATGAAATGTTATGAGAATTGCAAAAGATGCTGATGAAAATGATAAGAGAATGACTGAAACTGAAGAATTAAAGAAATGTGAATACAACTAACTTCATACAATTTATACATTCAGGAGGAAGCTGCCACATTAGCCGCATAACTTACTGTAAACCTAAAACACTAACTGCATGGAGCAGAAACCTTATGAGAAATTAATCATTGCTTAACCTTTGCAGAATATTCTTGCCGTTTATAAAACCTGAAAGCTCATTACTACATTCACAAGTTCCTTCCATTATCCCCTCTTTTGAAACAAATAAATCCAGTCCACACCCTGTCAATCTATTTATTTATTTAAGATCAATTAATATATGTGTGTTACCCCACATCTATGCCCAGGTGTTCCATGTCAATTATTGTGGGTTTTTTGGTCAAAATTGTAAATGCACTTCTCACTTTTCACATGCTCTACACATCTCACCATTTGACAATCCTAATATTATGTAAAGGGTACAAATTATGAAGTCCTCACTGTGGAAATATTTCTAGCTTACTGTCGCTTTCTCCCTTTTAGGTCCAAATAATCTCCTCACATACCTCTTTTCAAACACCCTCATTCTGTGTTCTTACTTTAATGTAAATGACAACAGGAAACATCCATAAAAACAATAGGTATAATTAGTTTTGAACACTTACATTTTTACATTTTTAAACAGTGGACATGAAGGCAAAAGATAATTTTTTTTAAGATTCATGTTTTTATTTTGTCCTGCATTCTGGTAATGAGACACGAACATACGCAGTTCTTAGATTTTCCTTCATTTACTTCAGGATTTAATGTCACTATTATCTAATGGGGCATCTTGTGTTTTTCTTTATAGTGTTTTCACCAAATAAATAAATCATATCACCACAGAGCAGAAGCTGATGTATCACATCCAATTCTAACTCCCCAAGTTTTCTTGGACCTTCCAAATGAGAATGCTGAGAACCAATTACAGAGATTCAGACAAATGTTTACCACAGGTTTTTATAAAACATGGTTTCATTGGTGTAAATAGCACAGAAAATTAAATTAGAATGATATATAGCATTTCTCTCCTAAAACTAAAAGTCACTATCTCAAAGGAAGTCCCTGTAGAAGAGAACAAACATAAAGTGGGGAGCAGTGTCAAGATGACTCTCTTCTTGGATGTGACACCGTATAGTCTAGTCAAGACGTCAATGTTTAAGAGGAAGCAGTTTTCTCTAAAATATTTGTACCTATCTACTGAACTACATAGTGTCACATCCCAGATCATGACCTTAGCAATTGCAACCATAAGAACAACAAATCTGAAATGGAGAATAGCAATTGGAAGGTGTGATATATGGGCTTAGCACATACATTATTTGACTGCACTGTATTTGTACAACTTGACAGCTGGGCCGTTGAATATAAAGAATATATTTTCTTGACTAGTTCCTGTCTCAAAATGCAGTAATTTGAAAACAATCACTGCAGTCATATGCGTTTGCATACATTCAAGAAACTGATGAACAGCAGCCCTCACTGAAATCAGTTACTTACTCTTCTTCCAGCTTGCTTCCATTCTCCATCAATTCTCTTAGGTCGCGGTGCAAAGGCCGAGAAGGCCCACCCCTTATACTTTCATTAATTCATTAGTCCCTGACTTCGTTTCTCTTTGTAAGGGTCAATGTTTTAAGGTTATAATATTTGCTTTATATTGGTTTAAACTATACTTGCACATGGATATGTGTTAATTCAACTTCGTATTTTATACTCCTCAAAGAAAGAATGCATGCTGAACCGTGTCTATGCCACCAAAACAAGTAGAATAAAATATCCTAAATACTGTCACATTAATCCATTCAAACACCATTACCACCCATCTATTTACACAGCAAGAAATATTAACATATATAAAATTGTCTAAGTAAGGAAGTTGGTCTAGAAGTAGACACAGAGAAAAATAAGTATATGTTGCTGTTTCATCACCATAATGCAGGGCAAAATCATGACATAACAATAGGAAATAGGTGTTTAAAAATGTGGCACAGTTCGATGTTTGGGAACGACAATAACAGATCAAAACCTGATTGAGGAGGAATTAAAAGGGGACTGAACTCGGGTAATGCTTGCTACCATTCAGCCCAGAACCTTTTGTCTTCTCATCTGCTGTCCAAAAACATAAAAATTAGACTATATAAAACTATAATTTTGCCTGTGGTTCTGTCTGGGTGTGAAACTCGGTCTCTGACATTGAGAAAGGAACATAGACTGAGTGTGTTTGAATGATCAAATCAAGGAGGATAAGGTGGCAGACAATGTCCTCACAGAACCCCACAAGAAAAAATCCAATGGGGTTAAATCTGACGACCAAGGAGGCCAAGGGCCGCGCCATTTGAGATTTGTGGTGGACAAAGTGCTGCTGGGGCAGGTTTTCTCCGAGTACTTCGGTTTCCCCTGCCAATCTTCATTCCACCAATTGCTCCACAATCACCCTCACCTATCATCTGGGGCTGGTACAATAGGCCAGAAGTGGCCACAGAACAAGGGACTTAGTCCCACCCCACTAGCAATAAAAGAAATAAGAGGCCAAGCAATTGGTCCACTTCTGCCAATCCATCTCCCACCCATCTCTCTGTCCAGGTGATTCATAACATGGTGGAAGAAATGTGGTGGTGCCCCATCTTGTTGGAGGATAATTTGAGGTGGTAAATGAGGCAGCACATACAGCTCTAGGATGTCCAAGTACGAATGTCCAATCAGTCTTTTCCAAAAAGAAAAACAGTCCAATAAACTTGTCGTGCATTAAGCCAGCCCACATATTCACTTTGGGACTGTCTCTACAACTCCACTGACATGAAACGTTGCCTTGTCTGAGAAGCATACTTGGTGGAGGAAATCGGGTGATGCATCAATTCTTTCTCGCATGTCCACAGCAAAGTTTGTGGGCGTTACTTGGTCACTCGGTATTAGGGCATGAATCACGTGAATCTTTATGCTCTCAGGAGGTGCCTTTTGTGTAGCACATTGTACAGTGCTGAACGTTGAATTTGCAAGCTAGCAGCATGAATTGGTTTGTGCGGACTTCACTGGAATGCCTTTCCAATGTGATTGACATTTTCTTCAGAGTTCCATGTGTTTCCAGATTTTACACACAACAGACTACTTACAGTCATAAGTTTGTTGTCCCAGAACTGAATGCTTTTCTATGTAGCAGGTTCACATCCATATTGTGTTCTAAAACGATGCTGGACAACCATAATAGATTGCGACTCTGTTCTCCACAACATATGCTGAGCCTTTTCCTTTGGTGACAACATTGTTACTGAGCTTGCCGAAGGTCAAACATTCTTGGTGAGTTACATTTTTACACTGTTATGCACTTCACTGTTTTTAAGTGTTTGTTAATGTGATTTTCATGCATGAAATGAGGTACTCCCATAAATATAATTTTAATATTCTTTATTTCTTTTGTATCATATACTACAATGTTTAATTTTGATGAAGCTATCTGATTTACAAATAATGCTTATAATTTATTCATTGCATGTAAAAACATTTTGAGTCATACTTATTTTAGTAAAGCTATTCTTTCTTAGCAGATGTTACAGGCCCTCATGATTATTTAGTAACTTGAAGGAAATATATCAGGATTTAATATCACTTGCATGTGTGTGTGTTTGCATATGTTTTACACGTTCCAACATTTAAAAAAAAATTCAAACTTTTCACCCATAAGTTATAATCAAAATACTCTTCTGGTATTCAAACTGATTAAGAAAAATACACATTTTTAATATATTTATCATTTTAGTTATTATGTGTTTTTAGGATTACAGTGTTCTTGGATTTCGTCCAGCATCCAGTATTCGAAAACTGGGTCTGTTCTGTTCTCAGGCGAGGGAGTGGGAGACATCTATTCTGCTGGGTCCATTAGAAAGATCTAACCTCAGTCACTGGACCAATACTGAAATACTGGATCATGAACAATATTAAAAAACCCAGAAAGCCCAAGTGTTAAACACCACTGTCAGAACCCTTTACAATCTGTGTATTATACGTGTTGTTCACATTCGATGTAAAGTGTTTGTAAGACCCCATTTAAACATGAAAGGCAGGAAGTTCTATATTGCAGCTGCATTAAAAACACCAAATATTCTTTTGTTTTTAGAATGCTAATTCTACCCATAAAAGTGGCACACTGTTGTATAATCTGATATGAATTTAGTAAACTTCTCAAACAGAATTTTCTTTTTGATCATCATTTTAAAACCTAATATAATCTGTCACAGAACTCAGTTTCATGTTTTCTATAATCCTCTAGAACAAACACTTTATACTCAGAATTTCTAAAAGTCACCAGGCCAAGCAATCATGTATTATGCTTTGCTGGGTTTGGTGGTGGGGGGGGGGGGGCCTACTACATGGCATTTTCGAGAAACATAAGAACGGGCAATTTCTTTGCATAATGTACAGCAGACAACAACTTCACAACATAATAAGATATTCCTAAATATTTTAAACTTGTCAAGGTGAAATATAACAGATATATGGCTGTAGTGCTGTATATCTTGTTGCAAGGTTTCGGATTATTTGGCACATATATTTACCATCTCACTATAATTTGCTTACACATTTTTTATTAGTAGAAGCTTACAATCAAGCAAGGTTAATTTTACATATAAAAAAAAAAAACAGATTAGAGGGTTAGGCAAGGACAGTAGCTACAGGAATTCATCTCTACAACATATTACATTAAACATAATATTTGTACCCAGATTTCTGATACATGAAAGAGAAATCAAGCTTGTCACATACACTGTGAAGGATTTTGAAATTAAAACATACATTTTCTCTTTGTCTTTTACTTTCTAAAAACATTATTTTTGCTTGGCTAGTCAGTTAAGCTAAATATTGTTCAGTGCTTTCTGTTTATTTTGACATCTAAAGTTATGTATCTGTGACGAGAATCAGAAAAATCCACAGGTGACAGTGGCAAGGACCATCATATTTATTAATCTGCCAAGTTGACATTTTCTTTCACATAACTACAAGCATATGAAAGAACAATGGGTTACAAATATAAAAATTGTATACAATTTTCATGCAGCCTGCAGTCTGATTTTATAAAGAATGGCCCATGCATGTTGCTAATGTAAGCATAAGGCAAGGCACAATAAGCTTGTGGCATGACCCACTCACAGCCATAGAAATGAGAAAGACAAAAGCTCTTCACACATGTGAAATACCTTAGACATTTGGATTTCTGTGCATAATTGTATATGGATCTGCCTTTCTATTAATGTATGCATTTTAGCTATATTACACATTTACTGTAATATAGAATCCACTTTGAGGTTTAAGTTTCTGAATCCCAGGTAATCACATCTATGGCACTTGTGAAATATGGCATGTCTATACATCAACAAGTGAAAAGTCGAATTATTACATGAAGAGAACATTTCTCTGTGTTGTAACACCATTTAGTTTGGACAGAGCCCAACATTTCTCTCTACACATTGTAAGGCATTACTGTACTGTTCTTAGTCACTGCAGTTAGAACCTCAAATCTAATGAACTGTTTATGTTACACATGTTACATAATAATTTCTTATTCCATAACAAAATGTTCAACCATCTGAAACGGAACATTTTTGTTTCATCGATCAGAATAATGTCTGTTTACATCAGAAAATAGATGAAGTAAGTAAGGCTTGTGTTTTTGATCTCTTCATATGTTATTTGTTTTAGGGTGAATTCATTCAACTTTCCTAGTTGCTGAATTACCCAGCAAGTTTATGGTAAAAATGACTGTTAGAAGGAGGAACCCATAGCATAAGATGGACTCTAAAACACTGCCGAACAGAGATAGCTTGGTATTTATCTGCAAACATAAAGATTTGTCTTTGTTGCAGGTAAAAGCAGAAAATTCATGAGGAATCTGTCCCACCTTACACCTGAGCCTTTTAGCTTGGGAGAGCAGCACTTTGCTTCTAGACCCTTCTGTCAAACTGTATTATTTATTTATTTTTATATAGCAAGATACCTTCCCATCCATTTAACATCTCTAACAGAGTCAAAACTTCATAAACATATGGAACACAAGGACTCCACAACATTTTGGGTCCACTTTATGAGTCACCGTCTCCATCACCACTCTGCCTGAAGGCAAAACAGAAATCTGCCATATTATCACTTGCATGAAAGACCTGCAAATTCTTTCTGTCACCCTTGTTAGGTAGGACAGATGACATAGGCCTCGAAACACCATAACTAGAGTCAAGGGAAGAAAAAAGGAATTTATACTTGACACCTCTAACCCAAAAGACACACAGAGACACATTTTGAATATCATAAAATTTCTTATTTCAGAAGTATCCAAACCCAATGACAAAATGGCTAATGAATAAGGGATTTCAGTCTTAGAAAATACTGAATTTGAATTCTTCCTAAAGTACGAGTGTTTGTGTGTGTGTTTTATCACTACCTTCATATTCATTGCCAAGATAATCTCACTAAAAGTTCTGCCGTGAGTTCCATCCCCAATGTTGACAAAACACTTGTGGCTTAGGAAAAGAGATTTCTGGGATAGAATGAGTATCAAATAGCTTCAGCTTTTGCATTCTGTTGTGTGCTTCTCATTAACTGTTTGTTAAATATCAGAACATGTATAAATGTTATCTTAACAGCTAATAAAACAATGTAGAGATCTAAAAATTTGTAAAAAAAAAAAACCGTATAGGAAAGAAAATTTGCAAGCATTTAAAATTCAGTCGATAGCTTTCAGAGATTATCAGACTGTCACAGAGGTTCCACACCAGTTTATATACTGACCAGTTGCTGTGTATGGGTAATGCAAGATGCCTAGTCTATGCTAAGGAAGGATCTACAAGCCCAGAGTATGCACAGCTGTGGCTGTTGCTGTGGCTATTGCTGTGGTTCAGAATTAGGAGCACGTGTACCTGTCTTTGACAGACACAATTTGAGAGTGCAGATTTCAGTTTGTCCATCAGCAGAACATTGACAATCGTTGCAATCCTTCTTGTAACTTGTGCCAGGTACACATTTCTGAGCATCTGTGACATAAAGGTAATTCTGTTGCATTAAGCAAGTCTGAGGTAAGATAAAACATAGGTTCAGGGGTGACAGAATAAAAGCCCAAGCTAATTCAATATGGTAGACCTTTCCTCAATCCCGTACAAATCTCCACAATCCATACAGTCAATTTAACTGTCTGATAATAGTACCAAAACGTTCAACACTTTTACAAAGTCCCATCATTGAACACAACCTGATAGTGAGCCATTCCAATCAACCTGATATCCCCTAAAATCATCAATTACTCTTGTCTTAATAAAACACCTACTATACAAAACTTAGTTCGTTGTGGTGATCGTTGCATGCATATGTTGAGTAAAAATACAATGGTATGGCACCTGCTATAGGATGTATCAAGAGAACTCTTTAACAAGTTTATGACTGGCTGGATGGAGGTTAGCAGATGACATTTTATCTGAACCCTTGTTCTGCCTATGTGTGGACTACCAGTGAACCACAAGAGTAACGTGTTAGCCGAGCTAGCACTGTTAGCATGAACACTCCACCAGTGGTCCATATTGAAGCATTAATCCTTCATTTTTATTGTACTGACTATCCATGAATATACCAGTATAATGCCAAGGCTGGCTATTCTGTTATTATATACTATTTAGTTCATAGTGTCTTTATATCTTAGGACAGACACAGCTTTTCAAGTTACTGAGGTTAAGAATTTTTGACAAAAGTTGCTTTTTTAACAATTTTCCATTGAAATGTTTAACTGTCTTCTTAAACTGTAAAATTTTAAACAAGACCTCATACAAATTTGTCAGGATTTGAGTGTTGGCTGTTCTATATGGGGGTCTAATGACAGACTTCAATACTGAATTCTGAGATTTATGATAGGAATTTATTAAATATCTGTGATACATATGCAGCTGATAAAACATATTTTTTAGCCTGATAGTCATAATTTGAATATTCATCTGGCATACCTCGCCTTTTTTTGTTGAAATGCAGACATGCTTTCTGCGTGCATACAGCATTTGTTCCATCGGCTGAACATATGCAAGTGTTGCAATCCTGCTTGAATACTGACCCAGGTTCACAGGTCTGAGTAGCTGTGAAATATCAACAAGAAGAGAACTCTGCATTAATATATGATTTGTTGTTTCATTAACTGGCTTGGCTGTAGATCACTTCACGGTATTATCCACTGTCAAGGTGGTCCTTGAAGTGTAGAAATATAAAAAACACGTAATACGATGCGTTCAACGGTGGAGGAAACCTGGAAACAGGGCTGAGCGGGAACATTTCTCACAGCATGCTGCCATAACTGCCGATGGCAGAATGAGTCATTGGTGCTGATAAACGCGCTCTATCAGGTGGTGTGATTTTGTTACTGCAGTAAATTGTATTAATAGTTAGTCTGTGTCAGAGGTGTTGATAGGCAGTCAACATTTATACTGAAATGAAGTTCACTATTTAACAGCGTGTTTATTGTCGAAACGTTTGCAAGGAAAAAACATACAAAATATGTGTCCATAAGTTTAGTCATAAATATCCTGGATCGCCAGTTCCAACACAGTCGTGTGTATCGAAGCCTGTAATGCAAGATGTCTAGTCTATGCTAAGGAAGCATCTACAAGCCCAGAGTATGCACAGCTGTGGCTCAGAATAAGGAGCATGTGAACTTGTCTTTGATAGACACAATTTGAGAGTGAGGTTTCAGTTTGTCCATCAGCAGAACATTGACAATTGTTGCAATCCTTCTTGTAAGTTGTGTCAGGTACACATTTCTGAGCATCTGTGACATAAAGGTAATTCTGTTGCATTAAGCAAGTCTGAGGTAAGATAAAACATAGGTTCAGGGGTGACAGAATAAAAGCCCAAGCTAATTCAATATGGTAGACCTTTCCTCAATCCCGTACAAATCTCCACAATCCATACAGTCAATTTAACTGTCTGATAATAGTACCAAAACGTTCAACACTTTTACAAAGTCCCATCATTGAACACAACCTGATAGTGAGCCATTCCAATCAACCTGACATCTCCTCAAATCATCAATTACTCCTGTCTTAAGAAAACACTTACTAAAACACTTGCTATACAAAACTTAGTTAGTGGTGGTGGTCGTTGCATGCATCTGTTGAGTAAAAATACAATGGTATCGCACCTGCTATAGGATGTATCAAGAGAACTCTAACAAGTTTATGACTGGCTGGATGGAGGTTAGCAGATGACATTTAATCTGTACCCTTGTTCTGCCTATGTGTGGACTACCAGTGAACCACAAGAGTAACGTTTTTATTTTACTTTCTGAAGTGTTAGCCCAGCTAGCACTGTTAGCATGAACACTCCACCAGTGGTCCATATTGAAGCATTAATCCTTCATTTTTATTGTACTGACTATCCATGAATATACCAGTATAATGCCAAGGCTGGCTATTCTGTTGCTATTCAGCTATTATATACATTAGCAAGTAGTGATTAAAAGAAGCAGAAGATGGCAGCAGTGCAGGCTATGCTAGAGCAATCATTACTGTATTCACTTGACAGCAGCACTATTCAGTTCACAGTGTCTTTATATCTTTGGATAGATGCAGCTTTTCAAGTTACTGAGGTTAAGAATTTTTGACAGAAGTTGCTTTTTTAACAATTTTCCATTGAAATGTTAACTGTCTTCATGCCATACATGTCAAACTCTTAAACTGTAAAATTTTAAACAAGACTTCATACAAATTTGTCAGGATTTCACAGTTGGCTGTTCTATATGGGGGTTCTAATGGCAGACTTCAATACTGAATTCTGAAATTTATGAAGAATTTATTAAATATCTGTGATACATATGCAGCTGATGAAACATATTTTTTGGCCTGATAGTCATAATTTGAATGTTCATCTGGCATACCTCGCCTTTTTTTGTTGAGAGGCAGACATGCTTTCAGCGTGCATGCAGCATTTGTTCCATCGGCTGAACATCTGCAAGTGTTGCAATCCTGCTTGAATACTGACCCAGGTTCACAGGTCTGAGTTGCTGTGAAACATCAACAAGAAGAGAACTCTTCATTAATATACGTTTTGTTATGTTTCATTAACTAGCTTGGCTGTAGATCACTTCATGGTATTATCCACTGTCAAGGTGGTCCTCAAAGTGTAGAAATGCAAAAAAAAAAAATGTAATACAATGCATTCAATGGTGGAGGAAACTTGGCAACAGGGCTGAGTGGAAACAACATTTCTCACAGAGTGCTGCTGTAACTGCCAATAGCAGAATGAGTCATTAGCGCTGATAAATGCGCGCCATCAGGTGGTGTGATTTTGTCACTGCAATAAGTAGCATTAATAGTCAGTCTGTGCCAGAGGTGTTGATAGGCAGTCAACATTTATACTGAAATGAAGTTCACTATTGAACAGCGTGTTTATTGTCAAAACGTTTGCAAGGAAAAAACATACAGAATATGTGTCGGTAAGTTTCGTCGAAATATCCTGGCTCGCCAGCTCCCACAAAGTCATGTCTATCGAAGCTTGTGAAAAAGTGTCAGGCCACAGGTTCAGCATGTGACATAAAGAAGCAATAAAAGAGGATTGTGCTGACTGAAGAAAAGGTTCGGGATACTGAGGCACGACTACAGATTAGTCCACGAAAATCGTTAAGACGCTTAGCACAGGAAACTGGGATTTCGCTATGATCTGCTTTCACAGCCACAAAATTAATCACATTTCGCCTGTATAAAATAACAGTTGTGCATGAGATGAAACAACCAGATTATGCAGCAAGAATTCGTTTTTGCAACTGGCTGCTGCAAAATGTACATGATGGAATCGTGGGTCCACAGCTTCTGTTCATGACTGATGAAGCGTGGTTTCAGGTTATTGGTCATGTCAATGCACAAAATGTAAGAATATTGAGCGATGAAAATTCTCATGCTATAGAGCAAGTGTCATTACATGGTGAAAAGGTGGGGGTGGGGTGTGCTGTAAGTCCGTGGTGAATCATTGGTACTTTATTTTTCCATAAAACCGTAAACTCTGATCACTACATTAATGACATGCTGAAGCCAGCGACTAACTGCTTGAGCTATGCCGCGACCTTCTCTGGGGGTATCTGAAATCAAAATTTCTCAAAGCTCCAGCAGACCACACAGTTCAGGAGTTTATAAACATTGAATTCAGGAAGAAGTTGAACGAATTCCCATAGAGATGCTGCAAAGTGTAATGATTGACTTTAGGAAGAGACTTATCGAGCGCCTACAGTGGAATCGTGGTCATCTGTCCGATGTTATTTTTGGGAAACAGCCTTCTGTTTTCAGGGAGTTAATGGAAAAAAACCAAATGCTTTTATGCTTACACTGTATTTATATGTGTTAAAGTCAAATAAATGCAATAGTTTGCTGCTCATAACGTTCTTAAAATTGCCTGCTTCATTCACTCGCCCTGTATAATAAGCTTGGACTTGACACAATTTCATTTTCCCCTTATCGGTGTATATTTCAAGTCAATGTATTATTCAAAGAGCGTCTTCCTCTGTTTACTAATTTCCACAATACTTTATGGGTGTTATTGAAATAGTTATAATATGCTGAATGCAATTTGTTTTTGCAGCCTTTTAGAACATTGCGTTACTTTTTACATGCTTTATACTTATTTCTACGTTCCTAAAGCTTACTTTGCATGTAGAGATTGTATAATTTTCTTTTTAGTTCTGTTCTTGCTGTAATAATATAGTTGTTTATCCATGGAACATTTGAAGAACTTAACAATACTTCTTCTAACTTCTGGACAGGCTGAATTAATATAATAGTTAAAGATGCCATAAAAAGAACCCCATTTATACATATTAACATATTATTTTCCTGGAATACATCAATCCAGGTTTCATTTTGTACCAAATTTGATGTTCTCATAGCAACGAGTATTAAGATTGGCATCTTCTGGGACCTCATACTGTGTAATTTGGTAGGAATCTGCTGCCTCTACCTTCAGGGTCAAAGCGATTTCTGTCTCAAGATGTGGCAGGGACGTTCAAGGTTGACAATGTATGTCTGTTTGAAGTTTATGGATCTTGAGGTTGAATATGAACAATGTCACTCCAGAGATTGACATTTACTATCAGCTATATGTTAGATAGAGGGGCGGATAGAAGTGACCAGAAGACGAGGAAGAAGACGTAAGAAGATGCTGGATGACCTTGGAGACAGAAGAGGATATTTTCATTTGAAGGAGAAAGCTCTAGATCACATCAAGTGGAGGAACTGTTTTGGAAGAGACTGTGGACCTGTCGTCTGACAGATTACAGATGAATGATGAATGAGTGAATATGTTAAACCCATGTTTCATCTCTTGGGACTATCTGTTCCAAAAAATAATAATTTCCCTCTTGATGAAAACAAGCCAAAGAAGTAAAAGCAGCAACCATGCACTTGTTCTTATGCTCTTCCGTGAGCATCCGTGCCACCCATTTTGCACAAATTCTTTTCTAGTGGAGATGGTCCACAACAGTGTCATGAATCAGCGAACAAGAAATTTGATGAAATTTCTCATGAATTTCATCAAGACTGAAACTCCTGTTTGTCCTGAAGTGTTGATCAATCCTCTTTTTCAAGTCCGCAGTGATCAGGGACAGGCACTAGGATTGCTTCTCATTGTGGATGTCTGCCCTGCCCTGGTTACACATGAGACACCACTTCCACATATCTGAATCATTCATTACACCGTCCCCATACACTACAATAAGCTGACAGTAAATTTCAATCGAATGAACATTTTGTGCATTCAAAAACCTATTTACATCCCACATTTCACAACAGGTGGGATTCTCAATTTTCTTATTCATTTTTAAATACTAGAAAAAATTGGAAAAACAAAAGGACCAGCAAATCGTTCACTTGGCTTGTTACTTGTTGGAATGGTGCAATTCACCGACCTGCGCAAGTGCTATGCACAAACGGTCTTTACTTTTAGGACCCTTCTGAATGACCTATGACTCATGTAAGTAATACGATCAGTGACTTGTGCAATGTTTCACTGTGGTTTCGTTATCTGCAACTTACGTGGTAGTTCTGTTGATTTTGGTAGGCAAGCTTTCAGTGTACAAGCAGCCACACCAGTGTCTGTGCAGTGGCATGAATTGCAGTCTTCTTGCCATGAGGTCCCAGGTGTACAGGTCTCTGTCCAGAAACAGTGACAACTCATTATGATTCTGTAAAATACATTTTTCTGAGCTTTTCATTTAATATATGTAAAATGTAACACTTTCTTCCTGTCAGGTTCCTCTTTCGTACTGCATACCTAGCAGAAACACCCAAAAGTTACTGTGGAATTCCCTTCTTACTCTTGCCATGGTTCTTACAGTGATGTGCAAGTATTGCAGTCTATTCTTATACAGCTAAGGAAAGCAACCATATCAAAAGTTGAGGAAAGGGCACTTCTGTTATCTCAAGTAATTCTACTGAATCCTACATGTTGCGCCATTTCCTCATAAGCAGAACACCCAAGATCCAGAACTTGGTATGTTTAGGAACCGAATGCTGCATGTTAAAGAAAACTGGTTTAGGCAAGAAAGTTGTTCTCTATATGAAGACAGTCCTGGGAAGACAAAGTATATAAATCAGAACTTGGGGAAGTAAGGGTGTATGACTGGATATCTCCAGAACCACATTTTGATTACACCTCTAACTTCATCAGTCCAAACACGAGCAACAGTAGTGCCATTAAATACAGGATTGTTAAAATTTATATAACAACAGATCTGTTGAAAGTGCAGAATAGACGTTAAAGTAGTTTAAGAAAAAAAACAAGAACATCTGAACTTCTCACACAGCAGATATTCGGATTATAGTCTTCAAGGATGTGATGCCATGTAGTCTGACAGTGTTTCAGGGCACAACAAGTTTGACTGTGATCTTAAATAAATTTGAACGTGACAACTGTTTAAAGCATTTGGACTTTGATGATGACAACACAAATCATTTTAGATAAGCACTAAAATTTGTGAAAGTGGTATATGAAAGATACATGACTATTTTTTACTATTGAAAATGAAACAGACTATACACTATGGGTGCACTTTTTTGTCATTCAGCAAGTACGAGTAATAATTCATTATATATATTTATAGTGATATTACTGGTCATGGAGGTGGTGTTAAGGGTGGCAGTAGTGGTGGTGGTGGTGGTGGTAGCTATACTAGCTTTGTTTAACAGGTGCAAGCAAGTAGATACTCTACTGCCTCTCCCTCTCATTTACTTGAAGACAGAGACAGGGAGACCTACAGACCACTGTAGACATAATCTCAGTAACATCCACATGTTAGCTACACATTTCGTTTTAATGTTTTGTCAGACTCTTTCCACTGAGTCTACACATGCTTCAGTTTTATTATTCTTGTTTATATTTATATTACATTGCAGGCAGTGCCTTGTTACCATTAACATAAAGATTGAAACTACAATTTTGCCCGTAGTTTTGTATGGGTGTGAAATTGTGACTCTCATATTAAAAAAAGAAAATAGACTGAAGTGTTTGAGAACTCCATGGTGAAGAGAATGTTTGGACCTAAATGGGATGAAGCAGTAGGAGCGTGGAAGAACTTACATAATGAGAAACTTTGTATAATGAACTCCTAGCCAGATATTAGCATGATAAAATCAAGAAGAATGAGGTGGGCAGGGTACGTAATATGTGTCGGGGAGAATAGATGTGAATACAAATTTTTGGTAGGAGAACCTGAAAGGAGACCCTCTGGAAGTCCTAGGCATGGAAGGGGGGATAATATTTAAATGACTCTACATGAAATGTGATGGGAGGCTGTGGACTAGTTGCATGTGGCTTGGGCTGGATGCCAGTGGCAGAATGTTATGTACATGACAATGAATCTTTGAGATCCATAATATGATGAAAATTTCTTGAGTATCTGAGCAACTATTAGCTTCACAAGGCCTCAGTTCCATGGAGGCAATTAGTTTGCTGTGGATAATCCAAGAATCATGTCAGTTTGTGTTCACATGATTTTACTTAATATAATTGCTAGGGTAACAGAATTGTATATAAGGAATGAAAGTCTGTGCGAGTACATTTCATAATATCTTTGCATGTTCTGTGTTATGTCCAAGGCAAGAAACAGGAAAAACAAAAGCTATATTTCCATATATGCTAGATAACAATCAGAATGAACAAACAATGAACAGTCACAACTTCAATATACCTACAGCCTAAAAACTTTTTCTACACATTAATTCACTTAGTGGGGGGTGGAGTCTAACTGGGTCCACTCGGCACAGTGGCCACTGATTGACCTATTGTACCTGCCCTGGGTGATTATAATGATGGAGAATTTTTGGTGGAATGAAGATTGGCAGGGATAACCAAAGTACTCAGAGAAAACAAGCCCCAGTGCCACTTTGTCCACCACAAATTCCACTTGTCCAGACCCGGGCCACCACAGTGGAAAGCCAGCGACTAACCGCTTGAGCTATGGCGAGGCCTAAGGTTTTCAACACATGGTCTGGAAGGAGTAAAACATAGCATGCCTACTGGGTTCTGCATATGCCTCAACATGCATATCAAGATGCAGCACATGCATCTATCAGAGCACCACTTGCCCTACCTCGCTTGTTCCTCCTGCATATGTTAATTGTGCAGGATGCATGAGCTTTTATACCATCCTGTGAGCAGATGCACATATTGCACTCATCCATGAATCTTCTTCCAGGCTCACACCGCTCTCCATCTCTGGGAGCTGAGCAGTAAACAAGTTTGTCTGTGAGATCTGAGGTTCTCACAGCATTAAATTATAAGGACATCATCTTATGTAGTTTGGCTGATAGGTACCTACATTTCAAAAGAACCTGTTGCCTTCATTTTTAGTAGGAACAGGTTCCTCCACTATATAAGGAACTATCTGCCAGACCGCATGCTGTCATATCCCAGACGCTTACACTCTTGAAGTATGCATATTAACTACCACTTCTTGGTTGATTCTTGGTTTATGTAGAAATGCTTTCTCAGCAATGCAAATTGCATAGTATCAAAACATAAGCAACATTATGTTTGTTGGGAAGGATATGGAAGAAAATATTTAGTGTCTGTTTTCAGTTATTAAAGTGACATTTTCCTAGAACTTCTAAGATAAATCAGAAATGGTCTCAGTCAGGATAGTCAATGTCTGGGTGAAGATTTGAACATGGTTCCTCTTGAACGCAAAGCAAGTTTATTAATCAAACAGGACAGCGCAAATAGAAATAAAATGAACCATCAGTATCTAACCGTAGTGTTGCTGAAGAAATAAATCTCCAGATACTGATCATCTTCTGGCACAAGTGATCCAGGTATGATGCAAAAGACATTACACTCTGTGTAACTGATTATATTATTATTATATTATACACTTATTGATTATATTTGGAATAAATTGCCATGATATCCTGTTGCATGTATTACAGTGAAAAAGGTAAGGCCTTAAATACATTCAACCATCAAACTTAAGAATGTTTTTATTCATTAATTTACGAGTAAAATCTACACTAAATTTTCAGCCCTTGAAGCGTCATCTTCAGGTGTTCATTAAATACAGTTTCATTACTGACTTTGTAACATGTGACGCTAAATCACATCTACTAACTTCTCACGTGGTTTACATATACCTAATGTAACATATGAAGTGAGACAGACAACCTAATGATGTACATTCATACCTTATCTGTAGTTCTTATTAATACTGACTGCATTACAATTTAAATTGCATTGAGACTCGGATTACAAGTTTACCATTAAAAATAAAACTTAAAACTTAAAATAATTTATTGTTGTGAGCAGTGGATAGCTTCATGTCTCTACGTTGTAATAGACTGCGCTCATAAGGTGGTCTTCATATTGGCTTTTTCAATTTCATCTATTGTTATGCAGGAATGATTCATTTGCTGGTGTTACTATATACTGTGTTTATGTTCAGTTAATACAATGTTACTACATTCGGTGTCATGCTTTGCTGCAAATTTTGAGTCTTTTGAAAAGCACATATGATGATAACAGGTATTTAAATGAACAACAGATGCAGATAGACTCTCGTTCTAAATGGATCAGCAGCTGCAGATAATAGTGGCCCAATATTTCTAATGCTCTTACCTCGCTTCTGTTTCGGGGTTGTTGGGCATGCATTGCGGGTGCAAGCTGCACTTTTTCCATCAGCTGAACAGCGACATGTGTTGCAGTCCTGTCTGAAGACAGTACCAGGCTCACAGCTAATCTCTACAAGAAGAGAGATCTGCTTTTAATATTAACTTCATGGCATAAAACTTTTGTTGATGTGTGGTTCTCACAGCTGTAGGCACTGATACAAGATCTTCTGAAAAGAAGTTGGTCCCTACCTACCAAATTATACTGAGTCATGTCCCAGAATTCTAACATTATTATTATTTTTAATAACTATAACTATAATATTAATATACAATAATAATATATAATATTAATAACTAATCACTAAAGAATATTAAATAGTATTCTTGATCACCAGTTAAAAGCATAAGAAATATATACACTGGACCACTGGACCCTGTACTAAGGCTATTATCCTCTCAAGTATACACTGCTCTCCTAAGTGGTTTTCTCTAATGACTTATTTCAGCAAAAGTGTTCTGTACATTCCTTAAACCCCTTTTGTCCTACATGCAGGTACCTAGAGTCCATCTTCAAATATGTACATAAACATTCCTAGATGAGGAATACTGATTATGATGCAAGATGTATATAGTGACAATGGACTAATACTATCAAATATGACTGACAAATGACAGACCCAACCTCTCGTCAGAGAGGGCGCCCCACATGGACAGGACAGTAACTTTCATCTAAAAAGTAAGGTCATGAGCCCCAGCCGGAGCTCGACACCAAGACAGACAGACTGACTGACTGTCAATTGCAATGTGATTTTGACTTTGACTTAGATCAGTGCAGTGCAGTGTAGTTAAGAGTCCAGGAGAGTTTTTGGTTGAGTTCTGAGGTTCCAGGGCGACTGAACAAGAAATGGCAAGACGACATAATATGAAGTACTAGTTTCTGTGTTGAGATCCACTGCTAGGAGATGACTAGTGAAGATGCAGAATCCTAGTTCTTGTGCAATGGTAAACTGTAACTTGTGTAAATCAGCGATAGCATTGTACTGATTGTAATTAAGATATATTGTAACCGAAGTGATAATAAATCCAATCATCCGAACTAGAACCCGTTAATTTCTTGCTATACGTACAAACATGAAGAATACAATAGGGGGAGATTTATGGTTAATAAATAGTACAATAAAAGATATGAAGACATTAAAAAATTACACAACAATTTACATCTTTCTAGTTTCATAAATATGGTTATCAGCATGGAATATAAAACTTGTCAAAAACACTAAAATTACCATAAGACAGTTACAACAAAAACA
This sequence comes from Cryptotermes secundus, assembly GCF_002891405.2. Taxonomy (NCBI): domain Eukaryota; kingdom Metazoa; phylum Arthropoda; class Insecta; order Blattodea; family Kalotermitidae; genus Cryptotermes; species Cryptotermes secundus. Next base: position 1,321,061 of record NW_019730103.1, on the reverse strand, counting down.
CGAAAACAACAAGGTAAAATATAGTTATAATATGCAGCATTCATATTGAGTGATACACATACAAACATGAAGAGTACAATGAGGGGGGGGGGATTTATGGTTAATAAATAGTATAATAAAAGATATGAAGACATTAAAAAATTTGCACAATTATATCTTTCTAGTTTCATAAATATGGTTATCAGCATGGAATATAAAATTTGTCAAAAACACATAAATTACCATAAGACAATTACAACAAAACACGAAATCAACAAGGTAAAATATAGTTAAAATATACAGCATTCATATTGAGTGACAGACATACAAACATGAGAAGCACAATAGTGGCAGTGCTTTATCATTAGTAAATAGTATAATAAAAGATACGAAGACATTAAGAAAACTGGACAACAATTTAAGTCTTTCTACTTATGTATGTGTCTACCTATGGAGTAATATATTGCAACAAGGTCATGGTACGAGAATTCTGCTCAGCAGGTATAAGTAATGTATTGCCTAATCCTATTCCCCATGTCTTTTAGCTATAAATCTCAACAATAATTAAGAAATTCATCACCTGAATAAAACAAATTATAATTATGATTTCTTTAAACTTTCCTGTGAAGTGGTTTTCATCTCCAACTGAGTCAACTAAAAATTTTGGCAAACTGCTAACAATTTTTACATTGACATAATGAACACCTTTTTGTCTTAATGACAGATGTGATTGTAATACATGAAGGTAGGCTCTATGCATTGTTAACTTATTATGAATGGCACAGGTAAAATGCTCTAAATTGTTTAGCATAAAAGTCATTAAAGATGGTATTTATTGCAAGGCCTATGTTTTTTTTTATTGCTAGTGGGGTTGGGCTAAGTCCCTTGTACTGCGGCCAATTGTGGCCTACTGTACCAGCCCCAGATGAGAGGTGAGGGTGATTGTGGAGCAACTGGTGGATTGAAGATTGGCAGGGGAAACCGAAGTACTCAGAGAAAACCTGACCCAGCACCACTTTGTCCACCACAAATCCCACTTGACCAGACCAAGGATCAGAAAGCCAGCGACTAACTGCTTGAGCTATGGCGCAGCCCAAGGCCTATGTTAATATATTTGATGTTTTAAATGCTGACCTGCATGTGCTTCTATGCTTTAGTCCCACCAGTATCCTTATAGTCTTCTTTTTTGCACAAGGGAAACTTTATAGCATCTGACAATTTACCCCAGAAAATTATTCCATAATATATAATTGAGTGGAAATATGCATGGTATATCATCCTGAGTGTTTCAGTATTACTACAATACTTCACATTCTTTATTGCAAAACATGCGTTGCCTAGTCAGTGTAACAGTAATTTCACAAGTGTTTTCCAATTCAAAAACTTATCCATTTCTGGCCCCAGAAATCTAATATTTGTTTCAACTTGCATTAATTCATCTTTCTAACTTAACTGAAATGGTGTGTTTTTCTATGTGGTTTCCTTTAAGTTTAGGGACAGGCCATTATTGGTAAATCAATAATTTAAGGTATTCAAAACTATGATAAGTTTTGACTGGATTTCATGCATGTTATTTCCAAATATTAGTACACTTGTATCATGTGCGTATAACGTTAATTTGACGTGTTTATTCCCAATGGCAAGTACATTCCCAATGTACGGTAAGAACAACAAGGGGCCCCCAGAATTGAGCCCTGAGGTACTCCATATTTTAGAGCTTCTCAATTTGAATGTATTTTTCCATTCTCTTTATGACATAACTCAACCTTTGTTTCCCATTTTTCAGTTAGGACTTGAACAACATTATTGTTTTACCAGAAATACCAAAGATAACTAATTTATCCAGGAGACTATCATGAATCACACGATCAAACTACATTTGTTAAGTCACAAAAAATGAATTCTTTTTTTAATAGCCCACTGGAACTTACTTTCTGGATAACATACGCATCTGATTAGGATTACTTATTCTGCTCTTTCCCAATTGAATCTGTGTCAGCTAAGCAAGAGTCAGGATATGTACTGACATTCACTCACAGCCATTTTGTTGACATGTACTGACTGGTGTCGAATTGAATAAGTACAGTGAACTGGAAAAGATCAGAGACGAGGAAGTCACTACTTTAGAGCATAACTGTAGGAGGTGATTACCTAGGTCTCTGTGATCAAATTTCCTAGGTCTCTGTGATCAAAACAGTTCATACAAACATGTGTCCGATTCTGGACGGTTACGGAGTTATGACCGTTTTTTCATTTCCATACACGCCGTCTTGTGAACCGCGTCTGTCAGCTGGGGGGTCGCTATTTTTAGCCAGCTACAGAGAGGGCGCTCTCGATATCTCGACACTTGAGAGGTACCTAAGGCGGGGAAGGTTGGTATGTCTGGCGCGGTTCACAACCGAGCAGCAGCCTGTGTTGCGGCCGGCGGTGGCATTTTCGAAAATCAGCTTTAAGTACCAATAAATTCAAATTAAAGGTAATTTCACAAAGTTAACTTTATATTCATACTTTAAATGTATCATGTATTATGCTGGTTTATTATTTTGTTCCTTTATTGTCAGTAATCGTTACCATCTATTCTGAGTTTAAAACGGTCATAACTCCATAACCGTCCAAAATCGGACACATGTTTATATGAACTTTTTAGATCACAAAGATCTAGGAAATCACCTCCTGCAGTTATGCCCTAAAGTCATGAAACACCCTGCATGTCAACGTACAATTAATCGTTTGTTTCAATGTGCGACTAAAGGGACAATAGAGCTTAATCATGGTAATGAATACCTCGGACAATGAACCTCTTGAAGACAAGTAAGCTATGTTATCATTGAGCCAAGCTATCAAGTACTAGCGAATAAAACACAATTACCTAACAGAAGACTGTCATAAATCTTAGCCTGCCTTCTTACTCAACATTTACAAGAAGCTTTGAAGTAGGAAAGTCGATCTCACACATAGACTCTACCTGATAAACGCTTCCTTGAGAGGAAACCAATATGCAAACGTCAATATCTCAGTCTCTCTAAGGAAAGACTAAAACATAGCTGAGATGAGAACCTGCATGACTACTGACAGCACGCTGCAGCAGAGGAAGGGGTGGCATCTGTCAGTGATGGCACCAGGCTGAGAGGCCTAATGTGACCAATTAATATTCAACAGACACTTCCACTCTTGCAAACTGTCTATGATAAGTTTTCAGGAGTACAAAATGCAGCTTCAAGAAGGATGTGCAGCCTCTATCTGTTGCATAGGTACCTCAAGAGGAGATGAAGACAGTAACAGTATCCTCGTGATAATAAAAGAATATGAAGGCCGGATTGCGTGGGTAATTTTAAGAAAACAGTGGTGGTTCTTTCAGCTTTTGCACAAAAAAGTCAAGAGAACAAATGAGAATTGTTATAGGCAACGGTAATAAAACATGAAGTTCTGGAAAGAACTGATCGCCTGTTTCCCTTGATACGACAAGACTTGCATAGAACACGACGCTTTCAACAATTCTCCGTTGTAGTGGGAATGTCTTGCTAGGCAACGAGAGAATAGTTCACTAAGCCTTTGTCTAGCAACGATAAGAGGGACACACACACACACACACACAGAANTTATTATTCTATCAACTATCTATCTTAATAGTGCAGCAGACCAAAATGAGACAATTTAAAATAAAGTAAAGCTATCCCTGTAACAAGCCGTGGAGGCCCATAGCGTTGTGAGATGTTGAGGCTCCCACATTTTCTGGACAATCGGCTCATAGATGGCAACAAGGTTGTCAGCCTTACTTGCCGGCCGCCCTTTACCTCCAAGAATATTCCAAGATCATTCCTGGTACTCATTTCTGTTAGAGGCTGAGTCGACCCCAGGGCCACAGTGAGGCTGGAAGGATTAGGTCAACTGAAAAAAATCCAATGACCTCATCGGGACTTGAACCCGCGACCTTCCGGCTTGTAGCATAGTGCCTCAACCAACTACACTACCACGTACCCGCCATGATATGCATACCAAGATTAATAACGATTTTTTGAGGCGTTCAAAAGTTAATGGGGTGGGGGGACTCACAGACACACACACAGAATGGAAATTGCAAATGGCAATCCTACTCTAGGAAAGCATGTTAAAAATAGGCTGAAGCCAAGCAGAGGAAACAAGTCAACTAAAGGATGTAGGGCAGAACAGCAGTGTGGATAGCTCAGGCGGTATAGTGGCGAAATAAGGCTGGACGGCGAGGTTCGATTCCCGGCAGGGGCAAGATTTTACTCTTCTCCACAGCGTCTAGACCGACCTAACCAGCAGCCTATTCAATGGGTGCTGGAGGGTTCTTTCCCCGGGGGTAAAGCGGCCGGGGCCCCAAACTAGCCGCCTATCCAATGGGTGCCGGAAGGATCTTTCCCGGGAGGAAAAGCGGCCGGGGCCTGAAGCTGATCACTAACCCCCATTTAGTGCTGAGGTCAAGAATGCTGAAACAATACTTCCACTCCCCCATATCTTCGTAGAAGCGTGCTTAATTAATTAAGCACAGGGATTTCACCAATTTACTGGGTTACAAGAGGAACTGGGTGCAACAGTAAACCTCATCAGCGAGATGAAGGTGGATGAAACATACAACGTGTAACAGAGGCAACAAGACTGGATAGGAACGTAACGGAACAGCTATCACTGATAGCACAAAGATTCAAGACGCTAAAATTACGCAACAAACATCCGGAGACACGGGAAACCACAAGATACCGGCTTCCAGAACCGGAACTGGCGAGGACAAGGGAAACCTGACAGTAGCAGAAATGGTATACAATGAAAGGCTTGAAGGGGTTACTGTTCCTGGAGGTATCAAGGAATACCTAAAACGAAAGGGAAGAGGATAAGTAAGAGGCTGCAAGAAACTAACAAACCAAGAAGAAACAGAGGGCATAAAATTGGCATCCCATGTCATCAGAAACATACGCGTGCGGCAGGGAAGAGGATAAGTAAGAGGCTGCAAGAAACTAACAAACCAAGAAGAAACAGAGGGCATAAAATTGGCATCCCATGTCATCAGAAACATACGCGTGCGGCAGGGAAGAGGATAAGTAAGAGGCTGCAAGAAACTAACAAACCAAGAAGAAACAGAGGGCATAAAATTGGCATCCCATGTCATCAGAAACATACGCGTGCGGCCCACTGTTCAGGATGAAGGGGACAGTCCCTTCAATTCAGACAGAGGAAGCAGAGAAAGAATGAGGACACAGCATGACTGATCTTGCTTCTTGGGAAAATCGAGAGAACAGACAGCACTTTAAGGATTAAATGCCCAATGACGTCTTAGGAATCTCTGACAGTTGTGTTGGCAGAAAACTGAAAGACTGGAGACAACATGAGGGGTAAACACGGACAAGCTAGATGATTCAGGGAGGCCTAGAGATGGAACTGCATGTCTTGTTTAACCGTGGCTATCAAGAATCAAAGTGAGTCCGGGAAAGGTGAAAATAACGGTACGTTACGCCAAATGTGCCTACTTCGAGCCCGACTTCACGGAAGAGGAGATAGATCAGGTAAGCAATATGCTAGACTGCAGCCTAGACAGGAAGGATGGGAAGGTGGCAGCGGTGGTACAGTTCTTAGAGAGTGGTAGTATTTATTTCAACTATAACAGTTGCAGGGTAATAACGGAACACTGAAGTCCAAGTCTCAGCAAGCCCTGTGGAATAACTCAGTCAGCCCAAGCCGGAAATGCATAAATTTAAAAAGAAGGAAATATATCAAATACAAAAATAAAATATATACATCGTTTAAAAATGTATTTTTTCTATCCTGAGTACCAAAGGGCGGACAATAATATTAATCTTAAAGGTATAAATGTAAGTTTGTAAACAGAGAATTTGGCTGCAACTCCTTGTAAGAAATTCTTGGGGTGCCAATGCATAAATTAATTGTTTTTCTCTTCTTGCTCCCACTTTGGAGCATAGGGCTGATTTCTCAGTTTCTTTAGCATTTTTACAGGCGGCAGAATTCCATGAACGGGTGATCAGCTCGTCGCAAGGCCTATACATAAACACAGAAAAACGCACACACAAGCACCAAACTTCCATGCCCTGAGTGGGAATCGAACCCACGATGCCGGCTTCCGAGCGAGCGAAGACAGTACATGCCTCAGACCGCTCGGCTACCGTGACCGGCAAATTAATTCTTAGTCGATTGAAAATAAAAACAACTCCATCAGACAACACTTTCAATGAGAGCGTGGGAAACGAAGATTTATATTACACCTCCCAAGCTACTTTGGTACCCCTAGATGTAATGATAAGAGTATGAGAAACGTTGGTGTATATCATCCATTTTTGTATGGTGCATACTTTCTTTTTAATTTAAGTTACTTCAGGTTTCTTATCGATGCAAGCCGCAAGTCGGCATGATCATTCGTCATTAATTGGTAAGGGCCAACAGCATATACAAAAGACAGACCCGTCCTCTCGTCAGAGAGGGCGGCCCACAAAAAAAATACAAGACCGTAACTGTCAAACTGGTCATGAGCCCCAGATGGGCCTCGACACCAGGACTTACTAACTGACTGACCGACTGACCGACCGTCAGTCGCAATGTGAATTTCACTTGAACTGACAGTTCAGATGGAAGTCAGAACAGTTCCCGTGGAGTGTCCAGCCGGAAGAATATGACAGTGTGTCAGATAGTGATTTGTGAACTGTTGCACCCAATTGTACAAAGTTCCAATAAATTCGATTATCAAATCCAAAACCCTCGTTATTAGTCATGCAAAACCTCGGATACGTGACAGTATTAATATTTGGTATTTTTTTTAATTTAAATTCCTTTCTGAAATCCAGGCGTAGTGTGGGGCAATTGGATTGATGACGCCGACGCCCATGTACTTACTAAGAGTTCTGTTTTGATGGAAGCAGAAAACATTATCTGTTGTTCTTCTATGTGGAGAGGTTCTTTGAGTAAAGTGTATTCCAGTTAAGGAAGAAAACATATTAAATATATCTAGTCACCGAATCAGCTGATGGAGGAATTGACTATATTCAAGTATATTTCTCGATTGGTTATTTAATGACGGTCTCAGTATCATATGCAGAGTCAAAGAGGCATATCCCTCACGTCAGTTAAACACTGAAATTGCTAATTCAGTTTTCCCAGGAGGAGATAATGAGGACAGACATTCAGTGTAGTGATGTGGAACTGCAGAAAATGTTTGGCGCATTCTTATAACGGCTACACAGCCTGTTACAGAAATGTGCTTTCCTCATGACTGGTTTACATAACCTAACTTCGATGGCGATAGAGCAGCATCACCAATTTTGGTAGAGCAGGGCAGGAAAAGAGCATACGCCTATAATTATACCATGGCTCCCCCTGTGTGGCCTTGGGACACATGTAGCTGGCTGCCTGGCAAATCAAAAGGCGCAGGGAACATTTTAACATATCGATAGTCAGGCTGGTGGTGAGCGGCGATACGTTAATCAAGTAAATGGACAGAAGGGAGGATAAGTGAACACGTGCAGCGACGTCTCGATAATTACTGTAACCGCACCTTTACGACTGCTGCTCCTAATAAATGAAATTACAGCCCCACACTGACATTGGTCCGAAATATAATTTTTGTGGTGACAACCATGCTATAGAGAACTACGCAAGGGTTCGGCTGCAAAAGAACCTCGCTCGTGGGCCTCAAGAGGATTAGCGCCAAGATGATCTGATCGGCGGTAATCCACCAGTCGCAAAGTAATTCTGACTTTGACTCTGAGTGAAGTCAGTTGATTTGAGTTGGTTGGTGACTGAGTTAGTTAGTCAGTCAGTGAGTCAGAGAACTGCTGATGTTCAGTCGTTAAGTTGTTGCTGTTAGAAATCAGATTACCAATCCAAACCCCGTCTATAGTCACACCCCATCACGTGGCAATATTATTTATGACGTATTAAAACCTTTAAAACAAACATTCTGTAAAAAGAAAACTGTTTTCTCTATCTCTGAAAATTGTGGATGCAAGAACTCCACTGGGATGTACTTCAGAGCATATGATCAAGAATAGGGATCAGAACGACAATTTCTTCCTTGAAATTTCTGTTGTTCTGATCGCTTGCGTGTATCTTATGTACCATTTCATAGTACGGTACGAGAGCCAGGTACTGAAATACAATGTATAAAGGCAAAGTAACAAAGTCGGCAAATTTAATTCACTGCAGACATATACAACATTCGTAGCTGAATTTTATTGTATGCTTTAACAAATTAATGCCATAATCAGTTCTGGAAATGGGCGTAGACGTAGCTAGACGTCGCACCCAGCTTCCAAAACTTCCATACAGAAGCTGTCTCCAGTGTCTACAGCTGCTACTAACAACGAGGCGTGTAGGATCGAGACTCGTATCTTTAACGAAAGAAAATAGACGTAATATGTGACAATGCTTTCCACATTCTCCGGGCTTTGCAACTCATGCCTGATCGTCTGCCCCCTTTACACGGCTGTACCGCTGTCTCTGCGCCTAATTAATTAAGCACCACGCCATGAGACGTATGGGGAGTGGAGATATAGATCCACGTAATCTTCACTTCGGCACTGCGTAGAGATGAGTAGTCAACTTCCAGTTCCGGTCACCGCAGGCGAAACACTCCACGATATAAACTGAATTTGGGGTTGGGTGGGACCCTGGACTAGTCTGGACGTTTCGGAGAAGAGAACAATCTCTTTCCTGTGCCGGAAATCTAACGCCGATCTCTTGGCTGACTAGACCACAACCCGTCGCTGTGAAGACCGCATACCACAGTGTTAAACATGGCACAGATTATAATACAAAGCTTGTTACATTCTCAGTATGAATACTGGTGGAAGGAAAACACACACACATAACAGAAATGCCACGAAATAAATCTGCTCCATTGCTAATTTGTTCACCAAGTGGCATGGACCACATGGCTCTGCATATCAATGCTACAGTCTCCGCATGTTGAGAATATTTTGTTATTCAACGTTATTGAAATGTCTGAAGGCAGACCGCTAAGCGGAATTACGACTGCGGGCTTCAGAGTGGAAGAGATGGAGGAAACAGGTTCTTCTGAAACAGCGATATCTATCTACCAGAATATATGGCGTCACGTCCCCAAATCCCAGTTTTAATTTTCACCTCTTTGATAATCTCAAGTTCCATATCTGGACCTAAGCAGGATGAAGTAACCATTAAATATGCAACATACAGCGAGGGCCTTCGGGATGGTCTGTACATCCGACTGCTATGAAGGAACACAGAAATGCGCAAAGAATTTTGGCGGAGGGACCTCTTGCAAAACGTGAATTTGATAGACGAAGGAATTGGTTCTTACGGAGGTAAGATGTGAGGATGGGAGGTATTTATAATCAACTCTGTGTCCAATGGCGGGCTCTGGTACTTGAAATTAGTAGTGTACTCCTACTGCAGTGATAATTCCTTCGCAAAATTTATTTTCCATATAGCACCAGTCTGACAATGAATATACGCGTAGGAGTTGCTCTGAGGCTATGTTTAAATATTCACGGTTAAAAGTACATTGATTAGTAAATTAACCGGCTGCTTAATAACTAACAGTTTAATTCCGTACGATTTTCATGCTAAAGAGTGATCACTTAAAAAAAAGCGTTAACCGACTGCTTACTGTAACTGAGAGGCAGTGCAATTCCTGTGATACAGAAATTGAATTATTAAAAAATGTCTGTAAGATTTTAGCAACATTCAGACGGGAGTACACACCTGCGTTTGCAGACACCGCGGCTATGACCAGCAGCGACAGGACGAAGAGGCGGCTCATGGCAGTTCCGTCAACGCAACAAAAGAGACTGGGCCTTCCCGCACGGCGGCTCCGCTTTAAAAGCAAGTTCATGCAGCCTTCCCCTCGCGCCCATTAGCATCCTTCCTCCAGCAATGACGCTGTATTAGCACACAGCTGAGCGGGCGGTCACCTGATGTGCACTTCTTGTCACATTGTGTACCGTAAGCTTCTGGGTTATGACATCCTAGTCTGGTGGCTGGGTACCAACAGTGTGGAGGACCATAATTCTTCCACCTTCACGTATTCTTGTATCTGGGTAGCAACACATTCCCACACATCTTCACGTGCTGTGTTGGGTGGTAACAATTCGGAGGAAAATTGTGCCTCCATCTTCAAAGTAGTGAACGTAAAGGTTGTATATTCCTCCAAAATGTTTGTAACAACCTACCAGACTACACAGTGTCATATCCCAGTGGTTAATTTATCAGTCTTCACTGCGATGAAAACCTCAGTCCTGTCTCATTATTGTTTGTGTGCGCAGCTTTGTGCAGGGCAGTACCTACAGGGATAAATGCACAGAACCATTTGTTGTGTTTCTTGCCAGTTGTTCGGTTGGCATTTGTTTTTAGAATCAGCATTTAATATTAATAACCTCTACCTTTTCCCCATATAGCTCCAGGTACACACTGGATGGACAGGTTCCTGAATTTGTCTGGATACCACAGAAAAGAAAAAAAGAAAAAAGATCATTCTTACCGGAAATCGGCCGATCTCTCAGTCGTCCAGCAATTAAACTAGACGCTATACCGACTGAGCTGTACCTGCTCACAGTGGCATATACAGCCCTCATGATTAATAAATAGGTATCAATTTAAACAAATTAAATGGAATATCCATCTACATACATACACACACATATAGTGGGGGTCCAAAAGAATCTATACACACCGTTCCGCCGCAAATTTTCTTTAACTATCCTGCCTTTCAACAAGGTGGCTCTGGTATTCAAGTGACTAGCACCATGTTCTACACACTGTACATTAGTTTGGTTCAACTTTGCGGTTGTATCCGCAGATAATCTCTATAAAGCGTGTATACATTTTTTTGGTCCCTCCGTATATAAAACGTTCTTTCAACGTGAACTCTGTAAATGTAATTACATAGTTTTGCATGAATGCAAGCCATGTAGCAGATCAAGATCAAGGTTCACTGTATCAGTCTCTGAGTATCATAATACCGTGGCGTATTTGCTCTATGTAGGAAATACTGAGTCACAGAGGCCTCGGGGCACGCGCAAAACGAGAGAGTTGCGGATTGTTTCGGCGCGTTGCTAGGCGATAACTCTGTGAACGCTTGGATTGCGCAATAATGAGTAGGGGTCACGTGAACTCTGCGTTCCTGCAAGTGACGTCACACACACACACACACCGAGCCCGTTGCTACGCAGCGGTAAACACCCCTCCACGCTAGGCTGTGAAGTCACGCAACGGTGGTACCTATCACGTAACTGGCTTACTATGGAATCCGTGCCGCGACCGTTGCTATGCAATCGCTCAGTAAGAACGTTCCAACAATATAGGCTGTTTTCTGCGTGGTCAGTGCGGACGACAGTTACTGACAGAACAGAAGTCAGTATCCGGGAGTATTTGAGAGTGGCGGAAGCAAGCGAAGTGGAACCAGGAATACAGCAGAATAAAGAGGTCGCCCTGTGAGGATGTAACGGGTGACTGGAACATCTTATGTGTAATATTTGGAGTGATTTGAAGTCACAGTTTGTGTGGAGATCCGTTGGTAGGAGACGACTAGTGGAAGACAGAGAATCCTAGTGCGTGTGCAACTGAGCTTGAAAGTGTGTATATCTGCGATAGCGCTGTATTAGAGTGTAATTAAGAGAGAGTGTGTAACTAAGCTGCTAATAAACCCAATCATCCGAAACAGAACCTGTCATTTCATCACGCGTACCCCCTACACGTGACAATACTTTGATTTATATATGTGACGTGCACAATATTACCTACTGGAGACGGTATACGACTGGCTATTTGTGGGAGATACTTTTAAAAGCTGGGCTCGATGTGTCATTCGATAACACGTAGAACTGGAAAGGAATGTGGAGAGCAGGGGAAATCAATAACACGAAAACTTATATAAAAATTACGAGACTTCCCATTGCATTTGTAATGGGCGTTACACTAATCTAACAACAAAATTCCCAAGAAATTGGAAACTGCTTAAGGTGAGCCGCTACGTTCCATACAAGTCTCTCTTCCGTGCCCTGTCCTACGTGTTTTTTTCTCTGAACACCTAGATTTTTGCTTTAAATTTACTTATTCTTGGCCGACATCTTGAAAGATGGTTACCATGAGAGGTGGCATCCATAAGTACGGAAATGGATAATGTTTCAAAATAATTTACAGAATTCTTGATAATGCTTCGAGATATTTTCCTTCCAGGAATAAAATACGTAACTTCTTATTCGAACCCCAGCAACAATTTTTCGGATCTGGGATGTCCTACTTCACGCTGTGTGCCAAGTTCGGACTGGCACGTGTGACGCCACAACTGTAAACACTTTCCGTGAAAGTGACGTCAGTTTGTTATGCATCAGCTGAGTCAAGTTTAAGCCTTTCTTCAAAGAGTAGGTTTATTGATTATGTCAATATGATGAGCATAAACAGAGATGAGAATGGCCAAGGGCCTTCACGGGAAGCGATGCGAAGTGTACCACTAGTCAATAAAGCACGACGTTGGTTCAGAGGCCGGAACTGAAGGCTCGGTAGTGCAGAAGAGAACTTTCTCGTCTAACCGACCTTGCTTCATGGTCTTCTTGTTCTTGTGAGGACCAACAATCTTGTGATTTTGATTTTTGGTGCATTCGCAATGCAAAGTGCTAAAATGCGTCTATTAGCATTGCCATGTCTACGTGTATTTGTCTGTCTGTCCGTGTCCGTCTGCATATAACAATTCCAGAACGTCTGGAAGTTCTTCATTAATTTTGAGAGTGGAAAATTTTACTAATGACATTTGAAATTTTGGTTTTAATATAATAACAATAAATCCTGGCGGGGCTCTGTAGGTTGTTCAGATACGTTTATTTTTGTTGAGGTTGTTTCGTCACTTGTTAGTCCTGGTGTGCTGGTTGCTTTTCGATTTTCTGGAGCAGCTGAAGCAGTTTTATTCTTGCTTTCACATGAAGGGCCTCCGGTCACGTGCACAGATCGTGCGGCATTTACTGGAGCGAGAAGTGTTCGCACAAAAGTACAGATAACAATATCCAGCGCGTTTCTCTCGAGTCTTACGATATCCAAACTGATCATATAAAAGTAACTGAATGCCCCGAAACTGTTACGTTCTGGGGTTGACATGCGCACATGAATGAATTCGTTTTGGTGAAAAAAAAAAGACTGCAGTATGATCCTAGCTACATGTGTGCACATATTTACTTACCCATGAAACTGAGCCCTTCTTCAGGAGCCGCCAATTCTGCAGCTACTCGACAATTTCCCAGCATTTTATGGAACCCGAAAGTTCATTACCGTGTTCACAAGAGCCCTCCACTGGTCCCTATTCTGAGTCACATAAATTCGATAAATTTCCTAAATCTATCTACGGCTCTACAGCCCTTTTGTTGGACGTTGGTCGCTTCTTTAGTTTCTCAACACTACGCTCAGTCGGTAGGACTCCCAGGATGGGGGATCGCCCGTCTCAAGGCCGCTACCTACAAAGAACAACATAAATACAGAATAAGCGCACACAGACATCCACGCCTTTAGTGAGATTCGAACTCAAGATACCAGCGTTCGAGCGGACGAAGACAATTCATGCCTTACGACAGCTCTGAGACTGTGATAGCCAAAGTTCCCTAAATACCATATGAAAAGTTTGTTAGGAGGTTTCAATGCCAAAGTACAGGCAGTATGTAGGGAAGGCGTTTTCAGACAAAAATGTGCAATGAGAGTTTATATGAAATTAGTAATGATAATGGGGTTAAGGCAGTTAAGTTTTTTTTCCTTGGCACTACAGCCCCAGTGGGCCTAGACCTACCTCCATGAACTTCTCCGTTCACTTCGGTTTTTCTAGATCTTACACATCCGACAGAACTCCTTGGCCGGGTGATCAGCTCGTCGCAAGGCCTCTACATGTATACAAACACAGAAAAACGCACACACACAAACTAAACATCCATGCCCTGAGTGGGATTCGAACCCACGATCCCGGTTTCCAAGCGAGCGAAGACAGTACATGCCTTAGACCGCTCGGCTACCGTGTCCGGCAGTAATAAACTTTATCGTATCTAAAAATCTGATTGTGGAATGTACAAAATTCACACATCGTAACACTCATAAATTTCCTTGAACATCTGATGGAAAGATAACATAATTTAGCATATTTTAACACATAGGAGACGGCATTCTAGTGTAGCCGATGTCCGATCATTCAGGGCAGCCGACTGTGAGACGGTAGGGAGAGACTGGCAGTGAGTAAACAAACAAAGGCATACAGTTCTTATGGAGAGGTTCAGTCTCAAGAAATGAAACGAAGCAGAAGCTGAAGAGCAGTGTCGTGTTGAAATCTCAATAGGTTCGCGGCCTTGGAAAACTTAAATGATGACATGGATATTAACAGAGCTTGGTAAACTATTGCAGAGAGTATCAAAATGTCAGCCAAAAAGGGTCCAGGTTATTATGAACTGAAGAAGCAAAAGCCATGGTTCGGGGAAGGATGTTTAAAATTATTAAATCAAAGGAAACATACATAACTGCAGTGGGTATAGAATCCAAGTTAAATAAATGGGGATAAACTGAATAATATAAGACGTGAAGCCAGCAGCAGAGAATATCTGAGAGACAAAATTAATGAGCTTGCAACGAACAATAAGAATAAGAAGACGAGAGACCTGTATAGAGGAATAAATGAATTTAAAAAGGGTTACCAACCTAGAGCTACTTTGGTAAAGGATAACATGGTGATCTTGCAGATTCCCACAACAGTTTGCATTGGTGGAAGAATTACTTGTCTCAGTTACTCAATGTACAGAGGATCAGTAATGTCAGCAGATACAAATAGATACAGCTAATCCGTTAGTACTCAAGCCTAGTTCCTCTGAGGTTGAAACTGCTATTGCAAAATTTAAAAAATACTAATCACCCTGTAGTGGTCAAATTCTGATGGAACTGATTCAAGCGGGAGGTAAAAAAATATTACGTTCTGAGATTCATAAGTCGTAAATTGTATTTGGAGTAACAAAGAATTGCCTGATCAGTGAAAGTAATCTAATATTGTACCAATTTACAAGAATGTCGATAAAACTTCTTGTAGTAATAGTTGAGGAATATCACCAGTTATAAACGTCATACAAAATTTCATCCAATAGCCTTCTCTCAAGGTAATCCCTGGGAATATTAAATGTGGATTTCGACGTAACAGATCAACTATCGAACAGATTTTTTGATTTGTCAGATACTGGAGAAGAGATGGGAGTGCAATGACACAGTAAATCAGCTATTCGTAGACTTCAAGAAAGCCTATAGTTCTGTTAGGTATTGTACAATATTCTCATACAGTTTGGTGTACGTATGAAACTGTTTGTGCTTATTAAAATGTGTTTAAACGAAACGTATGGTAAAGTCTAATGTCTGTACAGGTAAAAATTTGTCATACTGTCCTATCAAAAAGGTCTTAAACAAGGAGATGGTTTACCGCCACTCCTTCACAAATCTGCTTTAGAATGTCATTAGGAAGGTCCAGGAAAACCAGGTGGGACTGAAATTAAATAGAACACATCAGCTGCTGGCCGGTCACGGTAGCCGAGCGGGCTAAGGCATGTACTGTCTTCGCTCGCTTGGAAACCGGGATCGTGGGTTCGAATCCCAGTCAGGGCATGGATGTTTAGTTTGTGTGTGTGCATTTTTCTGTGTTTGTGTACAGGTAGAGGCTTTGCGACGATCTGATCACACGTCCAAGGAGTCCTACCGATTGTGTAAGATATAGAAAAACCGAAGTGAACGGAGAAGTTCGTGGAGGTAGGCCTAGGCCCACTGGGGCTGTAGTGGCTAGGAAAAAAAAACATCAGCTGCTGATCTACGTTGATAATGTAAATCTGCTGGGAGTTATCATAGATACCATAAAGAAAAACACACAAACTTAAACTGACGCAAGTAAGGACGTTGGTCTGGAAGTAAACACAGAGAAAACTAAGTATACGTTGCTGTCTCGTCATCACAATGCAGGGCAAAACAATGACATATGGATAACTGACAGATCCTTTGAAAATGTGGCACAGTTTGGGAGCGACAGCAACAAATCAAAGCTTGATTCAGGAGGAAATTAAGAGGAGACTGAATTCTGTCTTCTCATCTGTTGTCTAAAAACGTAAAAATTTGAATACACAAAATTATAATTTTGCCTGTCATTTTGTACGGCTGTCAAACTTGGCCTCTGAAAATAACGGCGGATCATAGATTGAATGTGTCTGTGAACAGGATGCTGAGGACCGATGAGGGATGAAGTGACAGGAGGTTGGAGAACACTGCATAGTGAGGAGTTTCATAACTTGTACTCTTCGCCAAGTATAATACTGTCACGTATCGCGGGGTATATCGCGACAAATAAATTCTCGATGTATTCGATGTAGCGAATTTTATTTCACATCCGCTCTCACAATCACCCAAATTACAGATTTACGATTACTGCTATCTGCAGTATCACAATTAGTACACTCCAAATGCCACAATACAACTGACTGGCTGACTGACTCTGAATACAACTCGGCGACTGTTACAGTACAACTCAGTACAACTCGACTCGGCGACTGTTACAGTACAACTCAGTACAACTGACTCGGCGACTGTTACAGTACAACTCAGTACAACTCTGCGGTAGCCACACTAGAACTGACTGTGAATAGCCTTCGCTGCTCCGTATGTAGCCTCGATCGGACAATACGGGAAAACGGCCACGTAATAGGCACCCTTTGCATGGCGCTGTGTTGCTATGTAACGCTAGCGGAGGTAACCGCTGTTACTACTTGGTGACGTCACCGCTGTTGACTTGCGTTGCCTAGCGACCAGGATGCTAGGACTCGGCTAACATCGGCTCGCTTCGGCTTCGCTCGGCGCATCACGGCTGGCGGGGGGG